>NC_045434.1:15134474-15186196 GCF_002776525.5 Piliocolobus tephrosceles
TTCTTTCTTTCTTTCTTTCTTTCTTTCTTTCTTTCTTTCTTTCTTTCTTTCCCTCTCTCTCTCTTTCCCTCCTTCCTTCCTTCCCTCTTTCCTTCCTTCCTTCCTTTCTTCCATTATTTTTGTTCTTTTTTTTTGAGGGAGAGTCTCGCTGTGTCACCCAGGCTGGAGTGCAGTGGCATGATCTTGGCTCACTGCAACTTCCACCTCCCAGGTTCAAGTAATTCTTTGCCTCAGCCTCCTGAGTAGCTGGGATTACAGGTGCCCACCACCACACTGGCTAATTTTTTTTGTATATGTATGTGTGTGTGTGTGTGTGTGTGTGTGTATTAGTAGAAACAGGGTTTCACTATGTTGGCCAGGCTGGTCTTGAAATCCTGAAGGAGAAGGAGAAGGAAAAGGGGAATGGGGAGGGGAAGGAGAAGGGGAAGGGGAGGAGGAGGAGGAGGAGGAGGAGGAGAGGAAGAAGAAGAAGAAGAAGAAGAAGAAGAAGAAGAAGAAGAAGAAGAAGAAGAAGAAGAAGAAGAAGAAGAAGAAGAAGAAGAAGAAGAAGAAGAAGGAGAAGGAGAAGAAGAAGAAAAGGAGAAGGAGAGGAAGAGGAGGAAGGAGGAGGAGGAGGAGAAGAAAAATAATGAAGAAGAAGAAGAAGGAAGAGAAGAAAAATAATAATAATAATACAAATAATAATAATAATTGCTGTTCAGGCTGGATTCAAATCCAGCAATTTCTTTGATCTCCCTAAGCTTCCATTTCATCATCTATAAAATGGGAATAATTCATTCAATCATTCTACAGAAACTTACTGAAGAATTCTTAATGATACAAATACATTCATGATGTTGCAAATTCAGAGTGGCTTAGTAAAGGGAGACTTGTAATTTCTAGATGCTGTTGCTCTTTACTAAGAAGATTGAAGGAAGAGAAAATTCACTGGAGGGAGCAAATCCAGAACTTCATCTGGGCCATGTCCAGGTTGAGATGTCTCTTAGATATCCAAGAAGAGGCAACAGCAAAGCAGCGGGATATATACAAGTGGAGTCCTAAGAATAGGATGGGTCTAGGGACAGAAATTTGGGGAAAAAAATGTATTTACAGTCATGGGATAAAAAAACGTGAATTTAGATGTGTGGTGTTAACACGGGCCAATCAGAAAAAAAACTTCAAAAAGAAATTTGTGATCAGCTTTGTGAAATATTACCAACTTACAAGATGGCAGTGTGAGGAGCTCTGAACCCCCTCTCCTGGGAAACAAGCATAACTCGTTAAGAAAAAAAAACTATTTGGAAAAACGAACACATTTAAAGCCTGTGGAAATTGTCTTAAGGACATACAGCTAAAGAAGGCATTTTTATTTATTTATTTATTAAACCTACTAAATCTTGGTAAAAACAGCAAGAGTCCATGACATTTGAGCTATGTTCTACTCCCTGTGTCCCTGCATACAACCCCTAAAATCCTTGCAATCTTCCTCACTACATCCCCACCCCCAATCCCAACTCAGCTTGGCAGAAACTCCACTCCAGGCAGGTTTGGACAAAAAGACAGGACTTTCTCTTCCCTCAGCTTGCAACCATGGGATATGGTATTTCACTGGGTGACACAGGACACCAGCATTTCTTATCTCTTCCAACTCCACATTTAAGAGGCTAAATTTCTGGTGAGTGTGACTAAGAGGTCAAAGTCTCCTTTCCTCCGCCCAGGTTCTACTCACAGTGTGGAGGCTCTATCCCAGGAGGAATCCTGGGTTCCCAACTGTCCTCACATGAGCTCACTTGGAGAGCAGACATTGCACTCTGGGAGAGGCAAGCCAAGAAGATTAGAAGTTGACATCCCACCCAACACTCAATGTATGGCTCAAATATTTTGGCTAGAGAGAAAGATGTTTCACAGGAACAGAGAGTTCCAAAGATGTCACCAAAGCAACTGATTTTATGTGAAAGTATGGTGAAGTTCAAGCCTCAGAACAGTCTCAAAACCCATGCTGTTCATTAAGAGCAACAAGCTAAACCATAGGCCATGGAGTTTATCAGAGAGAATTATGAAAAGAGACAGCTAACAAGAGCCCTCCTGGGTCAGAACAAGCCTTAAAGACAGTCCCCAAACTACCCCTGCCTGAAATTAATGGGACTAGACTGTGGAGCAAGGTATGCCCCAGGGCATAAGCAAAAATAATAGAGCAATCAGCCAGCAATTACGGGGTGTGATGTGAAATGAAGCAGACAGCTTATTAGAGAAATGAGGGAAAGAGACAGTTAAAGAGAGCTGTGCTAAAACCATGTCATCCCAGGGGGTTGTGTGCAAGGCCAAGCCTGAACCTTCTAAGGTGTGACACCAAAGGCTTCAAAGGCTTCACTTGGTAAAGGAAATAGATTTCATTAAAATAGTCTAGCAAATCACCATACAAATGAGCAAACAGCAACAAAAACAAGACCTCGAGAGAGGGTGAAGGGTATTAGTATCCACACCTGCTACATTATACAGTTGGCCCTTGAATAACATGAAGGTTAGGAGCACCAATACCCAACACTGTTGAAAATCCACACAAGACTTTTGACTCCTCAAAAACTTAACTACTAATAGTCTACTGATGACTGAAAGCCTTGCTGATAGCGTAAAAAGTTGATTGACACATATTGTGTATGTTATATGTATCTTATACTATATTCTTACAATAAAGTAAGCTAGAGGAAAATGTTAAGAAAATCATAAGGCAGAGAAAATGTCTTTACTGTTCATTAAGTGGAAGTAGATCATCATAAAGGTCTTCATCCTCATCGTCTTCGTATTGAATAGGCTGAAAAGGAGGAGGAAGAAGAGCACTTGGTCTTGCTGTGTCAGAGGTGGCAGAGGCAGAACAGGTGGAGGAGGCGGAAGGGAAGGAAGGAGAGGCAGGTGCACTAGGTATTACCTTTACTGAAAACTATCTGAGCATAAGTGGACCTGTACAGTTCAAACTTGTGTTGTTCAAGGGTCAACAGTGTTACTGAGTGGAAGAAACAAATTCAATTTTTTCTACTGTGTACTCGCAACATGCTTCTGACACCAGATGGAGTTTGGGAGGCTTTTCTCACACATCGAGCAAGTAATCATTTCTGCTGCAGACACCAGATATGTGTCATCTAATTCAGCCCAATTCTGCCACCGTCTACCTGGAAATAGCATCGGATCCCATAGGTCAAGGGCTCAGTCTCACAACACTGCTCCCTAATTTTGGTGCCAATAGCAAGCTCCGGGGTTTTTTCACCTGTGCTTCTGACCTAGGAGCTATAAATCAGGGTTTCCAGGACCTCCTCCTTGGGTTCACTTAATTTGCTAGAGCTGCTCACAGAACTTACTTTTTGTTTACTGTAAAGGATATTACAAAAGAGAGATATGAAGACATGTTTAAGGTGAGGTCAGGGGAGAGGCTTGTGGAGCTTCCATGCTCTCCCTGAGTGTATCACCCTCCAGAAACCTCCACATGTTCAGCTTTCTAGAAGCTCCCAAACTCTGTCCTTTCGGGATTGTATGGAGGTTTCATTACATAGACATAATTGATTAAATCATTGACCACTGGCAACCAACTTAACCTTCAGCACTAGTGATGGGTGGTGAGGCTGAAAGCCTCAACCCTCTAATCATACCTTGGTTTTTCCAGTGACCAGCCCCCATCTTGAAGCCATCTAGGGGCTGACAGCCACTAGTCAACTCATTAGCATACAAAAAAAGCCGTTAACATTTTGGAGACTGCAAGGATTTTAAAAGTTATATGCAGGGAGATGGGGATGCGGAACAAATATATATTTCACAATATCACAATTACCTAAAGTGTTCTGTTTTCAGCAAAAAATGTGAGACATACAAAGAAACAGGAAAGCATAACCCATACACCAGGAGGAAAAGCAAACAAATAGCCTGTGAGAGGGCCCAGATTTCAGATTTAATAGCAAAGACTTCCAAGCAGCCATTATCAATTTGTTCAGTTTACTAGAGAAAAACATGTTTAAAGAAGTACCAGAAGGTCTGATGACAATGTCTCATCCAATAGAGAAATATCAATACCGAGATAAAAAAGAATCATATGGAAATCATGGAGGTGAAAATATAATAGCCCAAATGAAAATTTTACTAATGTTTTGACACTAAATTTGAACTAAAGAATCAGAGTTTGAAGAGAGATCAATACAGATCATATGATCTGGAAAAAGAAAAAGAATGAATGAAAATAAGCAGAGCCACAGACAAATGCTAGATTCACTAAGTATACCAGCATGTGTAATGGGACTAGCAGAAGAAGAGAGGAAAAAGAGATGAAAAAGTATTTGAAGATATAATGGCTGAAAACTTCTTAAATGTACTGAAAACATGGATCTACACATTCAAGAAATTCAACAAACTCCATGAAGTACCTATGTAAAGAGATCCATAACCAGATGTGTCATGGCAAAACTGCTAAGGGCCAAAAACAAAGAGAAAATATGGAATGCAGCACAAGAAAAATGACTCAGGACTTTTGACAAGCTAGCAACTCTGTACAGAGCATCCCTCATCCAGTGGACATCCTGGCTTCCTCAGACACTTCCCTGACACTCCCCACCCACCCAAGATTAGATGAACTCCTTTAATGCTATCAAAGCTCCACCTTTTATAACACTCCCTTCACTTGTCAGGATTGCCTGCATAACTTGTGGGGGCCGGTGCAAAATAAAAATGAGGGCTCCCTCTCTAAAAATTATTAAGAATTTCAAGATGATGTTCTCAGAGCACTAAAGTCAGGCTCAGGGACTAGCTGAGTGTGAGGCTCTGTGTGACTGGACAAGTCACATGATGTCCATGAAGTTGCCCTGAGCACAGTTTCTCATTAAAACCATCCAGGCAGGGGACAAGCCTCATCATGTTCCTTGCTGTCTGCTACATCTGGTGTCTCTTTCATGGTGCCCAACACAGTAGCCACTGAATGAGTTTGTCAGTGTATGGAAGCTCCTTAATCTAAACTACTTACAGTAAGTCCTCACTTAACATTGTATATAGGTATTTGGAAACTGTGACTTTAAGCAAAACAAAGTAACACAAAACCAATTTCACTGTAGGTAAATTAATAAAAACAGCAGTTAAGTTCCTAGGGTATATTTCTGGTCACGAAAACACCACTAAATCTCTAAAGACCGCAAACACGTCTAATACTAAACATTGAAATAAATGTGATCTATACATACATCTAAGCTTAACAAAAACCATTTAAAGTAATTATATACCCAATGATTCTGGTTCTGGGTTGCAAGTGGCCGGAACCCATCCCAGCAGCTCAGGGCACAAGGTGGAATCAACCCCATTCTATGGCAGGACACACTCACACACACACACACATACTCTCACACTCAGACAATTGAGACACACCAGTTAACCTGGCATGAATGTCTTTGGGTTGTGGGAGGAAACCAGAGTCCCCTGAGAAAACCTACACAGACATGGGGAGAAAGTGCACACCCCACAGACAGCAGCCCCAGCTGGGAATCAATTTTTCCCCTTCATTAATATTATAACAAAATGACATTGAATGAAACAATGTTATGTGTGGACCTGCTATATTTTGCTTGGTTGTAAAAACAATAGCTAGTTTTTGTTCCACTCTATGGTACCGATTGCATTGTTTCATTCACAAATACTTCATCTTTCACTATGTTTCAGCATGTTGATCTTTCCAGAAGTGAAGAATAGAGACAGCTTAAGCCCAATTAAGTTATTTTATGTATATATTGCAGTTCTTACATAATTTCACCATATTTATTGTCTTAGTCCATCTGGGCTGTTATAACAAAATAACATAAAGTAGGGGGCTTCTAAACAACACACATTTATTGCTCACAGTTCTGGAGGCTGGGAAGTCCAAGATGAAGGTGCTGGCAGACTCTGTGTCTGCTGTGGGCCTGTTTCCTAGTGTATATATAGTAACTTCTCACTGTGTCCTCACATGGTGTAAGGGGAAAACAGGTTCTTTCAGGACTCTTTTAAAACAGCATTAACCCCATTCATGAGAATTCATGATCTAATCACCTCCCACCTCTTAATTCCAAAACTTTGAGGGTTAGGATTTCAACATAGGAATTTTGAGGGACATATTCAGACCACAGCATTTATGAACCTGTTGAACAGATTACCTCATTTCTCTGAGTTGATCTATCAGATATGCATATTTTACTCCTTTCTATTGCATTCTACACTTACTTAGAAAGTTTTCCATTGTATGAACTGTTATTAGCTAATATAGTGTTTTATTTTTAAGTAAGTACTGTGAAAGTTAATAATACAAATTGGGTAATTCTTGCCATACATACTCAATTAAATCAGACTTGAGGGGCCAGGGAGGAAAACACACTTGGGGGGACATAGCACCTACTCCACGAATTTATTTTCTACAAGCCCAGTGGCTGAAATGGCCTGCTGTCACCCCAGGGCCAGTTTTACCCAGTAGCTGCTGAAGCAACCAGTTGTGACTCTAAGACTTGTTTTAACTCCTGCCGTCACTCACCAACCAGAGCTTGCCAGAGTCCAAAAGCTTCTCTCGTGCCAATGAGCTTTGTTTCAAAACAATATGTAACAATTCTCTAATAAAACTCCCAACTGTCTCTTTGTTCTTTGGACATACTGAAGATTGCCTGGTCTCTGCGTATGCCCTGAATTGCAATTCTTGCTTCCTAAATAAAACATTTAAATTTCAATATTCATCTCTATATCTTATTTGACTTCAACAGTACTCATACATTTTTAGATTTCTTAACTTTTTGATGAGAGAGAAACTAGCTTAGCTTTAGATAACATTTACAAAGCTCATTCACAAGATGTCCTCATCTTCTACACCATGCTTACAACTATTAACCACAGGTATGAACAGGTAGATGGTGATCATTTGACTCAGACTGGGTCTTTAGAAATTTACCAAACCTTTCTGTGTCTGTTTCATATCTAATGAAATAGGAGTAGTATTACTTATCTCATAATTTTTGTTTGTTTGTTTTCGTTTTTGTTTTGAGACAAAGTCTCACTCTGTCGCCAGGCTGGAGTGCAGTGGCGCGATCCTGGATCACTGCAACCTCCACCTCCCAGGTTCAAGCGATTCTTCTGCCTCAGCCTCCTGAGTAAATGGGATTGCAGGTGCGCACCATCACGCCAGGCTAATTTTTTGCATTTTTAGGAGAGACGGGGTTTCACCATGTTGGCCAGGATGGACTCAATCTCTTGACTTCTCGATCCACCTGCCTCGGCCTCCCAAAGTGCTGGGATTACAGGTGTGAGCCAATGTGCCCGGCCTTATCTCACAATTTTTAATAAAGAGAATTACAGGAGGTGTCTTCTGTAACCACCTAGGAGGGTTCCCTATACTTAGCAGATATTCAATGCATGTTACGTTTTGCTCCCTCCCATATGGTGGGGTCATGCTATGATCTGCACGAAGTCCTGTGATCTGCTTTCCTCATTCACTCAAGCTTTTATCACTTAGTAAGAATTTCTACATGTTAGGTGATATTCGAAATTCTTCTGATTTAAATATAAAATTAAACAATAAAATCAGCATGTCTCATTAATCACTGAGATTTTTTTCACATCCTAATTTCACTGTGCAAAAGTGTATCTTCTGAAAAGCTGGACTTACAAAAGGCTCACCATGAAATACAACCTTTCAATGCATATGTAAACCAAAAAAATTTTAAATAAAACATTTCATTCTACCTTTTTTGATGTATTTAATTGAATGACTCATTTAGTGATTTTCAATTTAATAAATTTAGCAGGTTAATACCTGGCTTATTAAACAATAATCTTTATTAACATAATTTTTCTTATTGAATACAAAATAAACCTTTGCAAACTATAGTCACAATAATCAGATGATCAAAGCTACTGAGCAAATAGACCAGCTATAAAAGTTTATTAAAAAAATAGACAACATATGTAAACATATTTTTCAGTCACAAGGCTTCATAATACAGCACATTAGGCCCAGGCCTTAAATCTCTGCAGTGGGAGCACCTTAATTTTTTACTAACAGTAATTGGCTTATCTTTCAGTGAACATTAAGCCTACACAAAAATAAATAACCAGATTCTACTAAGTTTACTAACACAGAAAATTGCAAATGTACAATAGATTGCAGCAAAAGTGAACTATCTGCAGTAACATGAGATATTGAATTGTTATACTGCAATTATTTTAATACAGCTTCATTTTGAAATTCATCACAATGTAGAGTTGCCTAAAATAAAGCTAAAGAGGAATAACAGAGATAAACAAACACCCAGATCACATACACTCCCCAACACACATGCAAATACACATTTACTAATATGCACAGACATGCACACACATCCAAACACACATGCACACACATACAGGAGATGTTTTGGTAGAAGCAAAACTGAGGACATAGTTTCTATCCTTTTTCTTTCATGTATTGATCATTTTAGGTATATATTTTCTCTACCCTTAAGCTGGAAGCTATGTGCTCCAAACGGACTGAATACAAAGCAATCATAGTTTCAAACGTGGTAACATGTTGGGAAAACCAAATCTCTGTTACATAATTCAATAACCACCCAAAGTGAAGCCGAATCATAGAATGGATGATAAAATAAGAAAATGTATTAAGTACCTGAGACTTTACTGCAAGAATCCAGAATGCTACGTAGTTTTGCTAGGGGCAAAACTCACCATGTAAATACAATCCTCTCATACTGTTTCTCATCTGCTGGATATACCTGTTAGGCAACCACAATGCTTCAAAATTGCCAAATAATATGATTTTCCTTTTCTTCTATTATAGGTGATATTTTATCACACATGGTTGAATTTATTTTAAATTGCTGATGTTTCAGTTATTTAGTAAACCTTTAGCAAGGTGCAATTTTGAATGAAATATCAAGGGATGTTTTTAATTTAGTTTTTCATTGTTTGGAAAAACTTAAATATCGATTGTCCATCTTCTAAAGAGCCATATTCTAGAGGCAGAAGGGAAGCACGATACATTTAACGTAAGAAACTCAGGCAAATTGACCAAGCTCTCGGTAGCCATTTCTGCACCAATAACTCCAGGTTTGTGTCATGTATGTATGACCATAAAAGTGATTCATAAATAATTTTATTATTTAAATCCTGATCTGCTATTCAGAGGTCCATTTCTGAAAATAATTCATAATATAGTTGCCATTTCCACCATATAAGCTTATTTCAACTGGTGTCTAACATTTATCCACAATTAAATGAAATGTGAAATAACAACAATATATTTAACTTCTAACAGTACTGTACCGCTGTTCCTTGAGTTGTCAGTGTCTTTGGGATTATTAGGATAATTATGCATTCAAATAGAGAAAAATAAAACACATGACTGTTTACAATACATGATATCTGTGAAGAGTTAGGTATCTGTAACAATTTTTAAAAGTCCTACTGGAGAATGAAAAAGCTTTCCACTTCTGAATGTCAAATAAATGGCTATGGATGAAGTAAAAATGTTTTCTATAGGAAAAATGTAAAGATTAGCCTCGCTCAGGGGCACACCATGTAGTCTCAGCCAAATGGCAAGGATTGAACTTTGAACATCTATTTTGGAGTTCTAATGAATAAAATGTTTATAACTTAAATTCAGTAAAGCTTTTATAAGTTACATTCCATATAATTTCCTCAGGGAGAAATATCATTGCATAATGTAAGTGAGAACTGAACATATTTATGCATTATCGGCCCACAGCCAAGGTTAGGTAGTTTAAACAGGACTGTATACCTATTCCAGTCATCAGACTTTTAAAAGCCTTTACTTACTAATATCACATTATTCTTATCAAGAAACTAAAGCTCTTTCTTGGCTTTTTGTTGTACAAATGACAATTAAGAAAAGAAACTAAAAGAAAGAGAAAAAAACAAGAAACAAGACAAGAAAAAGGAAAGAAAGGAAAAAAGAAAAAAGGAAGGAAAGAAACAACAATAGTGAAGCTCATTACACTTTCTGTTGTGTACAAATGGACAAAGACATAAATGAGAATGAAAACATTAACATTGTGCTGAAGGTAATTCCACCCAGCATAGTTTTCACTGGTGCACATCTCTTGTTTTACACTTTTGTGTATTCCAAGTTATAAGAAAAGAATCCAGAGGAAAACCAATAGACATGGCTAACAGCAATCATATACATTTTTTGAGAAGTTGGATATACCTTACTAATTTAGTAACATAGCCACAGCTTTTGAAAACACAGCAGCATGAAACAGTTCAAAGGTAGATACATTGTGTTCATTTGTTCACCTTAAAAAAAAAAATGCTTAAACAACAGTAAGGCACTTAATTTAAGACAGGAATTCTTTCTCCAGTTCATATATAGATGGCCGGCTGGTTTTGCTCCTCATTCTGCACAGAGGCACAGTGTAGTCCCTGCTCTGACCTTCCACGTCAGCATCCAGTAATGAAGGCACATGGGATTTAGTCCTCTCCTTGGTAGCAAGGAATTGGGTGGGATGTGGTCCTGGGCGACCCACTACACAGGCAGCCTGTGCCAGCTGAGACACTGCTGCCGGTGGGTGAGCCTGAGGCGGATCTGAGTGGCTTCTCAGGGAGGCAGGGCGAGGCTGAGGCACGATATGGACAGTGCTGTGCTTCTTGGGTGAGACCTCCCTTGGCAGGTGACTGCGAGGAGCAGGTGAGGGGCAGAGTGGCAGTGCAGAGGCTCCAGTGATTGAGATAATAGCTGCACCAGCTGGTGGAGAAAGCCAAGACAGTATGCAGTTAGAAAGAAACATGCTGGTCAACATGATTAAACTTCACTGTAGATTATGATTTGACAAAACTGATGAAAATGGAAAAGTGGTTGGACTTTTACATGTTGCCTCTTTTCTTGTTTGTACTGAAGGACTGACTAATGCTATTACCACGTTAGCAAATAATTATTGGCTTATAAGTTAGAGAAAAATATGCTTTCTTTTTTTTTTTTTTTTTTTTTTTTTTGAGACGGAGTCTCGCTCTGTCACCCAGGCTGGAGTGCAGTGGCCGGATCTCAGCTCACTGCAAGCTCCGCTTCCCGGGTTTACGCCATTCTCCTGCCTCAGCCTCCCGAGTAGCTGGGACTACAGGCGCCCGCCACCTCGCCCGGCTAGTTTTTTGTATTTTTTAGTAGAGACGGGGTTTCACCATGTTAGCCAGGATGGTCTCGATCTCCTGACCTTGTGATCCACCCGTCTCGGCCTCCCAAAGTGCTGGGATTATAGGCTTGAGCCACCGCGCCTGGCCTAAAAATATGCTTTCATATGGGATTACAGTGCTAGAATTTTTCCTTGTGCAATTATAAATTACCAATACTTACCGACCTACAGAAAGATAATAAACCAATTTATCTAAAGGCGATGAACAATAATATGGCAAGATATAATATTTAAAAAGAAGTAAAGAAAACGATAAAAATGGAAGCAATTTGTCTTAATATAGCTTTATAACCAATGCTTGTATAGCATTTTAAAATTTAAAAAGCATTTTTTGTATATATTACCTCACTTAATATTCATGACAAGTATATAAGGTTATTATAATTATGTTCACCTACAAAATAAATAATACTCAAGCTCTACAGGGCACTTAGTGTGCCATTTGACTTTTACCACAATCTCAATTGTAGAGATTAGGTAAGTATAGTATTAGATACATATATTGTTGTTATTGTCCCCATTTTATAGATGAAGAAAGTAAGGCACAAAATGTTTAAGTGATTTGCCCAAATTCACTCAGCATATAAGTGACAGAGCAGAGATCTGAGCCCAGATAGCTTCCATACCATTAACCATGGCACTACAATGTTTTTTAAGACATTCAAACAAGAAAGCAGTCTACATAATTTTCCCAGCATCACAAACTTACCAAATGGTACAACTAGAACTTGAACTTTTGTCCTATGACTCAAAATCCCACATTCTTCCAAAGTACCCATATTATCTCCTCAAATGTCGTATTTAAGTGCCACTTAACCCCAGAAATCTCAAAGCTGAGTACATTCTAGCACATGATAGCATGATCCAGTCACGTCAATACTCACTGAATTTTAGGAATGGAAAAAACAGCGCATTGAGGAGGAGTGAGACACTGTGATACAGCAGAAAGATCCCGGGTTTAAATTCTGACACCACTACTTCCTAATTGTGTGATCTTGAATAACATTAATTTTCCATAAGTTTGAATTCTCTTGCATATAATAGAGTTGCCATAAAAACTAAGAGACAATTTATGTCCAAGGGCTTTAACATCTGTAAAGTGCTGTGGAAATACCACTGGTTGCCTTCTGCCCAAGCCCCTCTTGTTGAATAGACTAAAAAAACTATTTAAAAATTTGATTTTATTTTCTTTCAGAGCTTCTGTATCTGGACATACACCTCATGGAACTGTCTGGTGTAACATACATCAGCAGGGTATAATACCTGCTGTCATGAGGTGAACTGTGTCCCCACAAAATTCCTAAGCAGAAGCCCTAACCCTTAGACCCTCAGATGTGACTGTATATGGAGTAGGGTCTGTACAGAGGTGATTAAGGTAAAATAAGGTCATTAGAGTGGACCTTAATCCAGTGTGACTGATGTCCTAAGAAGAGATTAGGACACAGATGCACTCAGAGTGAAGACTGTGTGAGAACACAGGGAGAAGATGGCTGTCTAGAAGTCAAGAAGCCAGGCTGAGCTCAGAAGGAACCAACCTTGCAGATACCTTGATATGACTTCCAGCCTGCAGAACTGTTGGACAATGAGTTTCTGCTGAACATCCCCCCAGGCTGCGGTACTCTGTTATGGCAGCCCTAGCAAGCTGATATACCTGCTACACGCAGTTCTGAGCAATGATGTGTGCAGCAGTGGAGCAGAACAAGGCCTGTGGGAGGCGAGAGGCCAGTTTCAGTTCCAGCCCTCCCACTCACCCGTGGTTCTAACTGGGGCAGCTGGCTTGTCTTTTTCGTAATGCGAGGGGGCTGGGTGGTTATTCTCCATGTGTTCTTTCTGCTTTGATATGCTATTATAGGTTTCAGTTACTGAACTTCAATTACACTTTTCCCAGAATCCAAATCATAGTTAAATTAAAAGCAAATAAGAGAAGGGTAAGATTCTAAGATCTACATGAACAGTAAAAACAAATTATTAAATGTCATCCCCAGGAAAAGATAAAATCATAAATCCATACTGTTTCACATACTAATCTCTACAGCAGTGTTTTACGCTTTTACCTAATTAATGCAACCTACTTGGGGTCGGATTCCCATCAGACATGGTCCGTCTGTGATGTGATGGTCTATCTTTTGAAGAAGCCCAGTAAGGTACATTCCCACATGTCTGCTCTAGGAAGGAAGAGGGCAAGGTTCCTGATACACTACGAGCAGTGTCAAGTCTTGGCATGAGGCCTGGTTCACGACCACTTCCTGGAGCAGTGAGAGAAAAATCTGGAGTGAGCATCTCAGAGTCACAAGTGACAGGTGTACCGCCCCCCAGTGGATCTTCACTGTCCATCTGCAGCAGGCACTTTGTGGAGAGAGACGGTGTGGAGAGGATGCCCAGGGCACTTGTCCGTGGCAGGGACAGTGGGCTGCTGGCCTCCCCACCAGTGGGCGGCAGCCTTGTGGGAGGACTGGCGCTTCTGCGGGACTTGGAAGCCCGCTGGAAGATTCCCTCTCGTTTCTTCTTCTCTTCCTTGGGCAACGGTTCTTCAGCAGCCTGTGCTTTATGAAGCTCTCTGAGGTCCAGTCCCAGAGCCACTGATGCCAGCAGGACGGTGCAACCGTACAGAGCCGACTCCGTTTTCTTTCTCTGGGGGGATCTACTCAGACTGTTCATAGGAGTCACCTCAGAGGAGACTGTGGCAGCATTCGCAGAGGCTGCCTCCTCCCAGCTTTCAGCTTCTGCAGGATTCTCTCTCTGAGCATCTTTTCCAAGAGGTAGATCAATGTAGGCCTGACTGGGCAATTTTATTTGCTTCGGTTTTCTGTGTTCTAATCCATCAAGAGAAAGTTTTGGCTCTTCACAGGACCCTAAATTAAGGTATAAGTACACACACTGTAGTATCATTTTATGGTAAAAGTCATTTAAACAAGATTGGAAAGTAAAGCTAAAATATAATAAATACATATTTTAAATCAAAACACATGCAGCCCTTTTCATTTTTGCAAATGATTTATCCAGGAGGGCTCCATGGAACAAGTCTCCAGGGCCCTACAACTTAAAGTTCCCTGCAGATGAACCAGCAAGCTAGCCATCTGCTGATTCCTATGCTTCGGGAAGCTGTTCTTCATCATTATCAATACTGGACACTATCGTAGAAACAGTCATCAAAACACAAAAATGCACAACCATAGGCACATAATCACTAAATATGTCACCAAATGTGCTCTTTTCCTCACTTCACCTAAATACATGTATCAGGCTCCATTATCTACAGCTTTCCTGTGTGTAAACTAACGGTTCTGTAGCAGATCAGCGGTTCTCAAAGCGTGTGGCCTGGACTGGCAGCATCTGCATCCCCTGGGAATTTGTAGAAATGTAAATCATTGGCCCACCCCAGACTATGGAATCAGAAATTCTGGAGAGTGGAGTCCAGCAGTCTGTGTTTCAGCAAGCCTTTACTGAAGTCTGGGGACCATTAAAATAGAAGATTCTCCCAAGAGGTTACAGAATCCCAAAGGTTACAAATTATACCCCCTTAAGAGGAAGCCAACATTCTTATCATGTATGTGCTTAACAGTGCATCATTAAACAACAAACTCATTCATCTGATTTCCAAATAACATCTGTAATTTTTTCCAACATTACATCCTAGTATATCTAAATGTGCTTGATGATCTAGACCAGGGGTCCCTGAACCCCAGGCCATGGACTGATACCGTGGCCTGTTAGGAACCAGGCTGCACAGCAGGAAGTGAGCAGCAGGTGAGCGAGTGAAGCTTCTTCTGTATTTACAGCCAATGCCTATTGCTCACATTACGACCTGAGCTCCACCCCATGTCAGTTCAGCAGTGGCATCAGATTCTCACAGGAGCGTGAACCCCATTGTGAACGGCACATACGAGGGATCTAGGTTGCTCCTTATGAGAATCTAGCGTCTGATGATCTGTCGCCATCTCCCATCACTCCCAGATAGGACCATCTAGTTGCAGGAAAACAAGCTCAGGCCTCCCACTGATTTACATTATGGTGAGTGGTAGAATTATTTAATTATGAATTACAATGTAATAATAATAGAAATAAAGTGCACAATAAATGTAATGCGCTTGAATCATCCTGAAACCATCCCCACCCCATGGTCCATGGAAAAACTGTCTTCCACGAAACTGGTCTCTGGTGCCATAAAGGTTGGGGACAGCTGATCTAAACAATTTGAGATGCCAGCTTTCTTTCTCCAAAGAACCCTGTGCTCTTCCCTGTGGTACCTTTTGTTTGGGGTGCCCTCTTTTTCCTCCATTCCTACTCCTTCCACTCCCTGACGTTGCTGACCCAAGCTCCCTTTACCTTCATAAAGGAGAACCTTCAGAAGGAGAAGCTGAACCCGGGTAGTGAGTGCAAAGGTGCTTGTGAAATCGAGCACAGTACCAATAACAAATTCAAGAAATTTACATTGTGTCTTGCTAACGCATCCTTAATTTGATCAAAGGACCAAAGAGTCTGCCTAAATGATCAAGTATAAAGACCAATTTTATTTTATGTGTTAGTAACTGTGCTTGAAGTTTTTCAATGATTTCCATCTCTTCGATCTTTTTTTTTTTTTTTTTGAGACGGAGTCTCGCTCTGTCGCCCAGGCTGGAGTGCAGTGGCCGGATCTCAGCTTACTGCAAGCACCGCCTCCTGGGTTTATGCCATTCTCCTGCCTCAGCCTCTCGAGTAGCTGGGACTACAGGCGCCCGCCACCTCACCCGGCTAGTTTTTTGTATTTTTTAGTAGAGACGGGGTTTCACCGTGTTAGCCAGGATGGTCTTGATCTCCTGACCTCGTGATCTGCCCATCTCGGCCTCCCAAAGTGCTGGGATTACAGGCTTGAGCCACCACACCCGGCCCATCTCTTCAATCTTTTAATACTGAATACTGAATACAAATACTGAATATCAAAAGTAAATCATTATGATTCATTTAAATTAAATAGAAATTCCAATGTAAAACTCTCTAAGCAGTTGTTTTTCTTATTTATTTATTTATTTAGTGATGGAATCTCATTCACTCTATCCTCCAGGCTGGTGTGCAGTGGTGCAATCTTGGCTCACTGCCACCTCTGGCCCCCAGGTGCAAATGATTCTCCTGCCTCAGCCTCCTGAGTAGCTGGGATTACAAGCAAGCACCACCATGCCATCTAGTTTTTGTGAGTTTTTCATAGTTAACCTGCTTCATTGGATTTCATCATGTCAACAGGTGGCACTATAGTAAGGAGCGATACCCCTTAATCTCAGCAGAACTTTCAGGGGGGATCTGTATTTTTACATCTAATATTTCCTATACTAAATTAATTTGGTTTTACATAATTAATTATGATAATAACGTTTCTGGTAAGGAAGAGGAGTTACAAATTCCCAAAACCACGTGAAGCCTAATTACTTCCTGCCATAAAGACTTGATGAAAAATAACTTCCGAATTTAAGTAAAGCTGTAAGAAATGCCATTACTTGCTAATCTCCCCTCTGCTACTTTAATGACCACATAAGACTATAAAAGCAAAGCTTCAGCACAATCAGATGCCAAGGACAGCTCAAGCAAATCCTACCTCCTGAAACACATTTACCTGGCTGGTCCACAAACAATGAAGCCAAGGGCATGGTTTTCTGATTTTTTATTAAGAGAGTTGACCAAGGACTGTTGCCATCGGAGAGAGGTCTTATCCTACAAGAGAAAAATGTTTCTTTTCATAAGACAGAAGCATACAACACACCAATTAGGTTTTGGTGGATACAGGCCAACAATATTTTTAAGGTAGCAAAGAGAACACATTTGTACCCAGTTTTGAAGGGCTGACAAAGTACAAATAATACCTGAAAGTGAGACAGGAAAAAAAATCTCAGAAATATTCTAACTGCTTAACTAAATAATAGTTAATGTGGCATGATAAATTCATCCTAGAAAATTAAGTTGATATTTATAAATCTCTGTATTAATTTACCTGCTTTTTGAAAGTCTGGCTGATGTGATATTAACACAGGAATGGATTTGTCACATTGTACAATGAGGACCACCAGATACCACACACCCACCTTTCTTTGCAATCTGTTCTTTCTTTCATTTGAATGGAATTTGGTCCCCAGGTACAACCTTTTTTCTTAAAATTCCTTTTTACGTCCTCAAATTCTTCTTGTCGAAAGACTGTGTTCCTGCCCCAAGTTTTATTGCTTTCATCTGAAGTCACTAAAGAGACCATTGTTAACAATATTAACCACAACTATCATATTAACCACAACTATCATATTAACCAATATTGGCTTTGTTAAAAAAGCTAAATAATCGTACCAGTTGTGAAACTACCTTACTCAAAACATGAAAACAATGAGAAAATTATTTATTTCACACAATCTCTGGTAAGTTTCTTTCTCTGATCATAAAAACATCAAGAAAAGTGGAGTAAGTTAACAGAAAAGATACAAATTCGAGGTAAATTAGCAGCAAAGATTTGATTACTTTTTAATCTATTTATTTAGCATTTTGCAACAATTAGGATTTCATTGTAATTGGGGGAGGAGACACCAAACTAAACATGTAACTTAAAATGAACTTAGTACTCTAATTTTTTAACCAAATCAGTTAAAGTTTGGAACTAGAGACACAAACATCATATATTTTTAAATTGTAATTTCAACTAATTTTTCATTGGTCATCACAATTTATTTATTTACTTTTTGGTCTTCACAATTTCGCTCAGTCATGACAACACTTTGGTTACAGTTGTCTTTTAAAACTTGAAAATATTTAATAGTTTTCCATGTCTTGCTTTTTTCACTACCTCACAGGACGATGTATATTCATTTTTAATTTCTACATTTTACTAAACACTTACATACCACCCCTCTAATTTAAGTGCACTTGAAAGCAATTTGCCGTCGGGCGCCGTGGCTCATGCTTGTAATCCCAGCACTTTGTGAGGCCGACGTGAGCAAATTACAAGATCAGGACTTCGAGACCAGCCTGGCCAACATGGTGAAATCCCGTCTCTACTACAAATACAAAAAATTATCTGGGCGTGGTAGTGGGCACCTGTAATCCCAGCTACTCAGGAGGCTGAGGCAGGAGAATTGCTTGAACCCAGGCGGCAGAGGTTGCAGTGAGCTGAGATCACGCCATTGCACTCCAGCCCAGGGGACAGTGCCAGACTCCGTTTCAAAAAAAAAAGTGATTTGGAAATCACCGGGGAAAATTGCTGTTATTACCACACACTTAGGGTAAAAATACCTGAAACATACTAGATGTTCTAGAAACAGTTTGAAATATTTTGATATACAGTGGAATACTCTGTGACCATAATAAAAATGAGGTACAGATAATGATATATAATGTTTATATTATATTTAATATTACCTATAATACATTTTCATTAAAAATTACATGTTTATGGATGCCTGTATATACACACATACATACACAGAGGAGAAGTTACTAAACACAGATACCAAACTTACTAAAGTGTTTAAATTTAATAGAGAGGATTGCTATGTAGAGGGAAATTTAGCTCCTTTATATCACTTTGTAAAATTGGACACATTGTGGATGACGTTTGGTTACACATGTGTGTTTCGATATTTTCCAAATTTTAAAATATACATATATGTGTGTATATACAAGTGTCTGTGCATATAAATGTGCTTAGGCCAGGCACGGTGGCTCACGCCTGTGATCCCAGCACTTCAGGAGGCCGAGGCAGGTGGATCACGAGGTCAGGAGTTTGAGACCAGCCTGGCCAAGGTGGTGAAACCCTGTCTCTACTAAAAGTACAAAAATTAGCTGTGCGTGGTGGTAGGCACCTGTAATCCCAGCTACTCGGGAGGCTGAGGCAGGAGAATTGCTTGAACCCGGGAGGCAGTGGTTGCAGTGAGCCGAGATGGCACCACTCCAGCCTGGGTGACAGAGTGAGACTCCATCTCAAAGAAAAAAAAAAAAAAGTGGATACATGCCTAAATGTACGCGTGTATGTGTAACAGTCTTGAATCAGTTGTTCATTCTTTTTATTAAAATAGTTTTACAGTAGAATGAGCGATAAACAGATGAACAGGTTTTCATTTAAGTGAAGGCAGCAGAACCGGAAAAGCTTTCAGCTGGGGGTTATTAGACTGGAGTGCATCTCAGCTGTATGACTGACTGACCGATCTACACTCCCAAAGCTATCTACACTCTCAGCTTTAGCCTCCTCACCTTCCTCCCACTTCCTATTTTCCTTCCCCTCTTGATTTGCTCCTCTTGTTTCTCTTTTGTTTCCACATTGATTGAACTTTTCCTGTACTAAGAGGCCGGAAATGGATGGTGAACTCTACACTCAGAAGATGTGTCTGAATCCAGCTTCACCACTTAGTAGCTACCAACTTGGGTCAGTTTAATGGTAACTTCTCTGTCCCTCATTTGGGGATAGTAAAAGGGTCCACTCGATGAGGCTGTCAGAATTGAATGGGGGTGTGCACAGACACGAAGAGAGTCCCGGTGAAGACGAGCAGCATCCGGGCTGGAGAACTGGAGCCAACGGCTGCCACACACACAGCTGGTCCTGTGTGGAAGTCTGGAGTAGAACCTTTCCACCGTGTGACTTCTGAGAAGGAGCACCAAGGATGCACCTCCCTAAGCTGGCTGCATTTCAACTTTAGAGGATTGGAATTCATTTGAAATCCCAAATTATTTGCTTTAACTGGTACACATCTCGGGCCCAGCCTGGCCTGCCCAGTACCACTTCCTGGCTTCTGTGAGGTGGTTTTCCCCAGAGCAGGTGAAGACACAGGAAACAGGGCAGAGGAGTGGCCAGGCAAAAGCGGGGTTGGCACGGTGTCCCATCTGCTCGTCCCTTTGTGGAGCTGGGAGACCAGCCTGGGAGCCCTTTCTGCCTCCGTTAATTAGGCCTTTGCCGAGGCAAAGGCAAGGTTTGAGGTATGGCTTTATGCAAAATGCATTCTCAGAGAAACAAATCAGTTATAATAAATGACAGTCCTTTAAGTGCTAAAACTACAGCCTCATTTAGATCCTGTTTCTCTGTGGGAATCCTGGTGTCCAGGAACTTGCAAAAGAAATCTCTGCCAGTGCCAAGGTTTTCATTATCAAAAGAGGAAAAAAAAAAAAAAAAAAATGAGATTCCATGCAAGCCTCATTAGACGAAATTTTCTTTTGGATTTTTTTTTTTCTCCAAATAAGGATGGGTAAACAGCAGGGAATTAAGTCTGGTGGGGAAAAGAGAGGATCTAAATGCATGGGTTAACACAGACTTAGACTAATTACCACATTACTTACAGACATACGCATTAATCACATTCTTCTTTTGCTTAGCCTACTTTCAGGGGTTTATTTGGACTCACCTTTGAAAAAAATTAGTAATTTTATTTCATCCACTAAACTCTGGTTCATAGCCTAACTGAAACTCTCACAATGCAAAGGTGCCAGGCAAATCAGCTGTCTGTACTCTCCCCTCCAGGACGAATGCCTGTTCTAAAACCAAAATACTACCAGGAATTTTTAAGTATTAGGTTGGTCAAACCTAAAGTGAATTAAAGTTAAATCCTGAAAAGCAACAATTTTTTCCCCTCACAAAACAAAGAAAGAAATGGAAGTAATCCTGAAGTCCTGATTTCATTTTTCACAGTATCCTGACACAAATGGCTGGCGATATAATCAGGCTATGCTAACGCTGCATGCAAGTATTTAACAAAATGCCTCGAGATATGGTGTTTCACTTTCTACTCCAGGGCCAGGTCGCATCACCAATTGCCTAGCATCTAAAATTCATTTGTTGTGAGTAGAAATTAGACTAAGGAACCTATGCTCACATTTTGTTTCTCTAATAGTCGTGGCACCTACGAAATGTCCCACGCTCATTTACAACCTGCTATGAAAACACATCTGCTCAATTTGAATCCAAGTCAAGTTAAAGGAGAGAAATCAACACAGGAGCCCCCGTGGCAGTGCAGAAAGCTCACACTGTATGGCGCGGAGCCGGGGCATCATTGTAGGACTGCTCGGGGGACTGGAACTGCTGCTGTTCAGGCTCCGCCGTTTGTCCAAGTTGGGAGAGGCCTGCACGGTTATCTTGTGCTGGAAATCTGTTGGATGCAAAAAGGGAAAACTGATATTTCATGGTTTTCCATTATCTTCATAGCCATGTTTTTAGCGCAGAGCCATCAAAACAAAAATGGTCAGATCCTAACTGCAAAATATATTGTAGCATCGATTTTGTATTTTGGTTTCTTACTTCTCAGGATTTAAGTAATAAATAATGATTCAGAACTTACGTGTTGGGTATAGTCACACACACACACACACACACACACACACACACACACACAAACACAGGAAAATATGAAAGTCACGAATCATTGAAGAATTTATAACCTGGGAAAAAAGAGTTATCTGCATTCAGTCTGAGATAGTTAAAAATAAAATTAAGGCTGAGCGTGGTGGCTCACACCCGAAATCCCAATACTTTGGGAGGCTGAGGTGGGCAGATCACTTGAGGCTAGGAGTTTGAGACCAGCCTGTTCAACACGGCAAAAGCCCATCTCTACTAAAAACACAAAAATTAGCCAGGCATGGTGGCACACACCTGTAATCCCAGCTACTCGGGAGGCTGAGACAGGAGAATCACTTGAACCTGGGAGATGGACATTGCAGTGAGCTGAGATCACACCACTGCACTCCAGCCTGGGCAACAGAGCGAGACTCTGTCTCCAATAAATACATAAATAAATAAATTAAATTAAATTGAAATGGCCCTGGATTGAAATGAGTCCTGGTTCTCATAATATAACAAGCTATGGACCTCAAACCAGTAAGGAACCACTCTGAGCCTATTTCTTCACCTGCTAAAGTGAGCAACAATATTTCACACGGTTGTGTTGGTGGTGAATCAAACAGAAAATGTAAATTAAAAGCATTTTGTACTCCAGGCATTCTACAAATGCTGACTCTTATTGTCTAGCTGTAATATGGCAGAGATATACCAAGATCTATAGGTTCATATGGAAGAGAAAGCAATATTACCAGAGGAAAGAGGGATGCGTCGGGGAAAACTTTATAAACTATCAGGAAAATCATTAACAACTTGGAAGGAGGTAAACAACATTACTGGATATTCTTTCAGTGCAGAACTGAGCTTAACCTTTGATTGATAGTTTTTCTATTGACTGAGTTATTTTTATAACTAGGTGAGAGCAGAGGTTAACTTGTAGATTTTGTCTGGTGATGATGCAAATAACTTCTGTCTGGAGAAAAAGACAATCCCCAAATGGTTTATTGCCATATTAGACCTCAACCAGGTTTGCTTTTAACCCAGCAATCTAATCGTGCATTCCTCTATTAATTTGCCCATAAATACCTCACTCCTCAAATTCTCATTTGAATTGGTTTTACCTGGTTCCTCAATGATTAATGAGTTTAATAAAAATCTTTGACATATGCCCATTTCATATTTGCAAGAGACCTATAACTTACCGTTTTGGAAGTTATACTTTAAAGAACTTTAATGAACGAACTGCTATTTGAGATGAAGAGGATTCGGAAGTTGGTAGGCAAAGACAGCTAACCAGTTATTCATACTAGAAATCTGAATACTTCTCTTGATATTGTCTTTTCCGTTACCCCACATATCCACCAAGCACAAAATATCAGGTAAATTCTGTGCTATATATTTTTCTTGTAGTAGAGAAATTTATATTCCAGGTTATGGAGTTAGTAAACGTGGATCTGAATCTCATTTCTACCATAGCTATATGAATTTTGAGAAAGTAACTTAAGGTCTTGAGGTCTCAGTATCTTTACTGACAAAAATGGAAAAGAACCAATTATTACTATTTCACAGGACTGGTATGAAAAATTCAGTGCAAAGAAGTATAAAAAGTACTTACTACAGGGCTCAGGACATAGTAAATGCTAAATAAATGTTTTTATTTCTTTTTGTTCTCTCCATCTACGTGGCCATCACCATGTCATGCCTAGCCTGCTACAATGCCTTGTGTCTATCTTCCTGCATCCACATTTGGCCCCCCAAGTCCACCTCACAGCAGCCAGGTGCATTTTTAACATGCCTAACACGTCATTCCCCTGCTTAAAATCCTTCAAAGGCATCTCATGATCCTTAAGTTACAGATTAAAATTGTAACACATTCTGTAAGTCCCTGCAAACCTGCGTCTGAGTTCTTCTTTCTGCTCCAGCCTCATCTTGCCCTATTCTCCTCTTACTCGTCACGGCCTAGAAGAGGGGTCAGCACACTCCTTCTGCAAAATGCCCCATTTTAGGCTCTGTGAGCTGCACAGTCTCTGTAACAACTGCCTGACTCCACCGATGTGAGAGAAAGCAGGCACAGTCAACACAAAGATGAATGTGTCCCAGGAAAACGATCTTTATGGATATTGAAATTTCGTATCAGTTTCATATCATGTCAGTACAATGATGTATTCTTCTTCCTCTTTGATTTTTTTCAAGCATTTAAAAGTGTAAACCCATTCTGAGCTCATGGCTGTATAAAGCAGGTAGAGGCAGGATTGGGTCCATAGGGCAGTGTGCTGAGCCCTGTTCAAACCACACTGAACTTTTTTCAATTCCTGGAAGAATCCAAGTTTCGTTCACATGTGCTCTCCGCCTATTCTCTTTCTTCATGTTCTGTATTTGGTAAATTCCCCTATCGAGTCTCAATTTAAACATTACTTCTTCTTTTGGAGATGGAGTCTTGCTCTGTCGCCCAGGCTGGAGTGCAATGGCACAGTCTAGGCACACTGCAACCTCCACCTCTCGGGTTCAAGCAATCCTCCTGCCTCAACCTCCTGAGTCGCTGGGATTACAGGAGCACACTGCCACACCTGGCTAATTTTTTTTTTTTTTTTTTTTTTTTTGTATTTTACTAGGGACAGGGTTTCACTGTGTTGCCCAGGCTGGTTTTCAACTCCGTTAGGAAGCCTTCTGTGATCACCTTAGACCAGGTTCCATCTCTGTACTAATCACCGTCACGTGACTTTTCCCTCACAGCAGCTAATATTATAGAAAGCCAACAAGCATTTAATTCTTAGCTTAAGTTCTACCCCCTCCCTCAATATAAGGTAAGTGCTCTATGGGCAGAGACCATGACAGTCTCCATGACTTCAGACTGGCATGGTGCCTTGCACATTACAGGTACTTAGAAAACTTTGCTGAATGAATACTTTCTCTGTGGGAGACATGAGCGTAGAGACTGCATATATATTTTATTATCACCCCTAGTATTGGGGACACAGCAGATCCTCAAGTGTTTGTTGATGGAGAAAGTCACGCAGGGTCCATCTGCAGGATCAGGCTGGTGCTTGAAGTGAGTTGCTGAGGAATACACAGCAGGATAGGGGAGATTTGGAAGACAAACCAAACAGAAAGGAAAGCCCAAATGGAAGGCTCCTCCATCTGCTGAGCCATAGTTGCTTTTTTTAAGACAAGATTTCACTCTGTTGTCCAGGCTGGAGTGCAGTGGTGCAATCTCAGTCCACGGCAACCTTGACCTCCCCTGGATCAAGCAATTTCCCTGCCTCGGCCTTCTGAGTAGCTGGTACTACAGGCATGCATCACCATTCCCAGCTAATTTAGGTATATTTTTGTACAAATGGGGTTTCACCTTGTTGCCCAGGCTGGTCTTAACTCCTGGGCTCAAGCAATCCACCCGTCTTGGCCTCCCAAAGTGCTGGGGATGACAGGCGTGAGTCACTGCACCTGGCCCCAAGTCATTCCTTTTGAAAGACTTGACCAGGGCAGAGCAGTTGAGATAAAGAATTGACTACACTAGGTGGTGGTAGTTAGGGGAAAGAGGTGGACAAAGAGAATGTATTCTTAACCATAGATAGGAAACAGTTTAGACTAAAGTCGTTTCTAAATGTTCATCTAGCCGCCTGACTGCTATAACACAATAGAAACAAATGCTGAGAACTTTTACAGCAAGAGGAGCCCTCCTGTCAATAGCAGAAGAAAAGCCAAGAACCAAGCCACAAGAGTTGATTGACAAGTTATTTGGAACAAATGATGGGACAATAAATGCTAAGTACAGATCAGGAAATCAACATGGAACATGTGGAAAGCCACAAGTGAGCAGTAAAGATAAAAGGCTACATTTTAACAATGCCTAAGATTCAGAGTGCTTCCAAGCTTCCAAAAACACCTGAATACTTCCACTTAAAAAGTACGCTTTGGCCGGGCGCGGTGGCTCAAGTCTGTAATCCCAGCACTTTGGGAGGCCGAGGTGGGCGGATCACGAGGTCAGGAGATCAAGACCATCCTGGCGAACACAGTGAAACCCTGTCTCTACCAAAAAATACAAAAAAATTAGCCGGGCGAGGTGGCGGGCGCCTGTAGTCCCAGCTTCTAGGGAGGCTGAGGCAGGAGAATGGCGTGAACCCGGGAGGCGGCGGAGCTTGCAGTGAGCCGAGATTGTGCCACTGCACTCCAGCCTGGGCGACAGAGCAAGACTCCGTCTCAAAAAAAAAAAAAAAGTACGCTTTATGTTGTAACCAAAAAGAAAATATTCTTTTTTGTTGTTGTTGAGACAGAGTCTTGCTCTTGTCGCCCAGGCTGGAGTGCAGTTGTGAGATCTCAGCTCACTGCAACCTCGCCTCCTGGGTTCAAGCAATTCTTCTGCCTCAGCCTCCTAAGTAGCTGGGATTACAGGTGCCCACCACCATGCCCATCTAATTTTTGTACTTTTATTAGAGATGGGGTTTCCCCATGTTGGCCAGGCTGGTCTCGAACTCCTAACCTCAGGTGATCCGCCTGCCTTGGCCTCCCAAAGTACTGGGATTACAGGTGTGAGCCACCGTGCCCAGTCAACATTCTTTATCATAAATATCCTTGTCCCTTTGAAGCAGGGAAAGGTTGAGTCTGTGCCAGCTAAACATTTAGGAAAACTAAAGCTGAATTGTTAAAATGCCTGTGGCCCATGCTCAGATTTTCTTTGTACTCACTAGAATAATGGTTCTAAAGATGCCTGGTCATAGCAGCTATAGTTCAATCACAGGTTTGAGTAAAACCTATCCTAGTATTTTTGCTGGCAATATGAACATTTCACTAACAAAGCTAATACTGCCTCAGTGGGAGGCTTCCATTTGCAGATGAAAAGCAGTGTATTCTCTAAAGAATCCAGGTGAGGTTATATGCTCGTTCCCATCCACCCTTCTACTCACTCGCATACCTGTGAGGTGGATGGTTTTTGCAGGCTTTGGGCATTTCTGAAGCAAAGTTAGAATGCCACTGCTTTAGCGACATACCAACTTTTGGAGGCTTTAAAGTTTTGTCTTGTATTAACGTGTCCAAAAAACACAACTTCAGTTAAAAATAAACATAAAACAGAAGAAGCGATCAATATAGAGTACTCACAAAATAAAAAGATCCACGGACCATGCTTTTTTCTCTTGCAAATTCCAAGAAAAATACTACATAATCACAAAGTATTGTTTTAAAATTATTATCCTAGATTATTACTGTCTTACGTTTTAAGCATTAATCCTCCTTATTTGGTAGCCAGCCATGAAGAAATCCCAGGAGGAAAAAAAATCAAATTTGAGGTTTCCATCACTAAGTCACCATAGCTATGAATACCCATAAGAGTAAAAATAATCAGCAGTAATTCTCAAGGACAACGTTACAAGAGAACGTAATTATTCATATTTAATACCAAATTTGTGAAAGAGCTGCAGGCACAAATATTAAAGGTCAGCTTGGAGGACTCTTGAATATGTTTCGGAGAAATTCTCCAAGCTTGTTATGCAAAGGGAAAAATCCTGCAAAAGGGGTTCAAGAAGTTGGTAACTCCATCAAAGGACAGCGTCGCTGTTCCATTTACCACTGATCAGATGTTTCTCCCTGAACAGTGTGCCATTTAACAGTATTAGAATTTGTTTCTCTTCGTCTTTTTGTTGACCCATAAAAATTATACATGTTTATGGGGTATAGAGTGATACTTTGGTACTTGTTTACAACATATAATGATCAAGTCAGGGTAATTAGCATATGTATCACTTTGGATATTGATCATTTCTTTGTGTTGTGAACATTCAATACCCTCTCTTCCGGCTTTTTGAAAATATACAATAAATTATAGTTAACTGTATTCACCCTACAAAGTTGCAGAATACCAGAACTCATTCCTCCTACCTAGTTGTAATTTGGTATCCAGTAACTAACCTCTCTCCAACCTCCCCTCCCCTCAAGCCCTTCCCACCCCTAACAACCACAACTCTACTGTCTATTTCCATGGGCTCCATTTTTTTTTCACTCCCACATATATGTGAGAACATGCAGTAGTTATTTTCTTGTGTCTGACTTACTTCACTTAACATAATGTCATCCAGGCTCATTCATGTTGCCACAAAGGATAGAATTTGATTCTTTTTTATGGCTGAATAGTGTTCCATCAGGTAAACACACCACATTTTCTTAATTCGTTATCCACTGATGGACACCTAGGTTGATTCCTGGTCTTCGCCTTTGTGAACAGTGTTGCCATAAACATGGGATTGCAGATATCCCTTTGATATACAGATCTCCTTTCCTTTGAGTAAATGCCTGGTAGTGGCATTCCTGGATCACACAGTAATTCTATTTTTAGGGTGTTTTTGAGACCTCCATGCTGTTTTCCACAATGGCTGTACTAATTTACATTTCCAATATCTATAAATAGCCATAAGATTTAAAATGATGAGTAATAACTCTCAAGGAAAAAATTATGAGAGAATGTGTATAGAAGTTCCTTTTTCTCCACATCCTCACCAACAATTACTATTTTTCATCTTTTTGATAATAGCCATTCTAACTAAGGTGAAATAGCTCATTGTGATTTTCATTAGCATTTCCCTGAGGATGAGTAATGCTAAGCATTTTTTCATATGCTTGCTGGCCATTTTTATGTCTTCTTTTGAGAAATGTCTATTCGGTTCCTTTGCCCAATTTTAAATCAAATTATTTGTGTTTTTGCCATTGAGTTATTCGAGTTCTTTGTATATTCTGCGCTAGTCCCTTGACAGATGAATAATTTGCTAATATCTTCTCCCATTCTACAGGTTGTCTCTTCACTCTGTTGATTGTTTCCTTTGCTGTGCAGAAGCTTTTGGATTTAATATAGTCCTAATTGTCTATTTTTGCTTTTTGTTGCCTGAGCTTTTGAAGTCTTAGTCATAAAATTTTTGCCTAGGCCCATGTCCTGAATTGTTTCCCCTATTAAATAATACTAACTTAAAGAATTTTCTAGCAGATAATATTGAATGCAACTAACTCCCTTGATTTTAAGTTACATATGCTTGCTTTCTCTTCTATACTAAGGGGAATTCTTCAAGAAAAAAATAATTATTTTCATAGTCATCATTTCCCTTTTTTGATGTCTGTCCCATTCTAGGATATTGTACAAGTAAATATGTGTGCATGTGTGTGTGTTTAGGGTTGGAGCATTCTAAGGAAAGTTTCCATATTGGTACCAGTATTACTATTAAGATGAAATGTAGTGCCATCTTGTGGGCAGAAGAGGTAACTGTCATGCTAAAAATTCCAGAAACCAAATTTCATTCCTTGGTGTTGGGTCAGAATTATAGCAGATTTCTTGGTTATGCTTTAACTGGGAATCTTTCATTAAATGCCAAAAAGTAAATAAATGTGTAACTAAAGTTTCCCCTCTCTTCTCAGAAAAAGAAAAGCTAGATTTTACTAGATTTTTTAAAAATCTAGTAAAAATAGTCATATACTATTCAGTCTGCTTTGAATAAACTCAGGGTATTAGCCAAGGAACATTTGAGAAGAAAATCAAGAGTGAATATCTGACCTCAGAAATGCTAAGATTTTGATTTAATCATTTTACCACTGAAGAGTAAAGAATCACTGGAATGATTTTCATTTTTTCTTCCAAATTTACTTCCCTTTCCATCAGATTCTTAATCCTTTCCACCTCCTCCAAAGTTTCCCAAGGGAAACAATAAATATTAATTTTGATAACATAATCAAATCACAGCTAGAAGAAAACTGACATAGCTAAAAACTGGAGAAGAAAACTCACATCTAGTGCACCTCTGGATTTTTCTTTCATCTATGTGTGAAGGCAGAAGCCTCATCATAAATAAATAGTGTATTCTCTAATTATGGCTGACTGACACATAAGTAAGACCAGTCAGTGACCCTGCCAGCAGCCTCCAGCTAAGAGAAAACGTCAGAAGACAACCTGAAAAAGGACCTTGTCCCGACCCCCAACCCCAGAGAGGTTGAAGGTAAAAGTGATAAGGATCCACAGCCTATTCTCACCTCATCAAACCAAATCATCAATAACATATACTGGATTCTCATCATGACCACCTCATACTAGCAATTTTCTTTCTTTCTTTTTTTCTTTTTTCTTTTTTTTTTTTTTTTTGAGACAGAGTCTCACTCTGTTGCCCAGACTGGAGTGCAATGGCACAATTTTGCCTTACTGCAACTTCCAGCTCCCGGGTTCAAGAGATTCCCCTGCCTCACCTCCCAAGTAGCTGGGATTACAGGCACCCGCCCCCACACCCAGCTAACTTTATTTTATTTTATTTTTTTGTATTTTAGTAGAGACAGGGTTTCACCGTGTTGCCCAGTCTGGTCTCGAACTCCAGAGCTCAGGCAACCCGCCCCTTTAGGCCTCCCAAAGTGTTAGGATTACAGGCGTGAGCCACCACGGCCAGCCTTCTTCTTCTTCTTTTTTTTTTTTTTTTTTTTTGAGACAGAGTTTCGCTCTCGTCACCCAGGCTGGAGTGCAATGGCGTGATCTCGGCTCACTGCAACTTCCATCTCCCAGGTTCAAGCGATTCTCCCGCCTCAGCCTCCCGAGTAGCTGGGACTACAGGCACCCGGCACCATGCCCGACTAATTTTTGTATTTTTAGTAGAAATGGAGGGGGTTTCACCATGTTGGCCAGGCTAGTCTCGAACTCCTGACCTCAGGTGATCCACCCACCTCGGCCTCCCAAAGTCCCGGGATTACAGGCGTGAGCCACTGCACCCAGCTGTCATACTAGCAATTTTCTGATCAACTGAGGACACCTGCAATAACCTAAATTAGTCACAGGATGCTGCAAGGTTTCCAGTGTTTCATAATACATATTTTATAAGATAATTTATACACACTCGACAGAAAACTGTCACTGTTGCACTTTAAATCAAATTACCATGCCATTAACAAACATCTGAGGAAAACACTAGAATCCATCCGAGCACTCTAATATATAATACATATACCCATAGACAGGTATAGACGTTGACATAGATATATTTCATACAGATTCTATAAAAGTGAAGTCTGCATTGCTCTGTCATCATCCTGCTCTGGTACTAGAAAGAATCACAAAATACAGTGGAGGTATTTGTTTTTTCCTTACAACAAGTAGAATATACAATATTAAAGAACTTAATTTAGTGAATCAATATATGTCTGCTATTATTGATCGATATATTTTGATTGTCAGTCAATAATATGTATATGTATTGATTGATTGATATATTGATTGATTTTCTATTCCCTTTAGTTTCTCCTAACACATTACCAAAATGATTTAGTCATCCTTGTATGTTGTTATCACAATGTTTTAAAAAGCTTCCCTAGATTTACTGGGTGATTTTTGTACCTGAAGGATTTTAAACCTTCATGGGAAAGTACCTCAGGGTACTTGATACATTTTGTTGAAAGTGCTGACAACAATATCAGTGTCCCAGATAGCGGATAACATCATAGATCCTTGTGGAAGCAATGAACTTAACGATGAAATGTTAACAGTTTTGTTGTTTTGGATCTTCACAATGCCACGTGATGGCATTCAGTACGCTCAGCTAAAATATGGCTCTGCCTCAATTTCAAAAGGAGTCAATCCATCAATATGAAAGTACGCTGAGAGTTAGATCCTTGTGTGCTGTGACTACGATGTGCTCTTAACACTGTTCTCTACATGGACTGTCATTAGGCCATTACATTAGAACCATGAATCTAAGCCCACAACTGAAGATACTCATTCATTCACTGTTTTACAAAGTTACTTCCCCATCTCTTTCCCGGTTCTGATAAACAAAGAAAACTGATTAACAAACCATCATTCTGAGCAAACTATCGCCAAAGGACAGAAAACTAAACACCGCATGTTCTCACTCATAGGTGGGAATTGAACAATGAGAACACTCAGACACAAGGTGGGGAACATCACGCACCAGGGCCGGTCGTGGGGTAGGGGAAAGGGGGAGGGATAGCACTAGGAGAAATTAATGTAAATAACGAGTTAATGGGTGCAGCACACCAACAGGGCACATGTATACATATGTAACAAACCTGCACGTTGTGCACATGTACCCTAGAACTTAAAGTATAAAAAAAAAAAGGACACACAAAAATCTTTCAAAAACATGAAAACAAGATCATACCTGAAGGTAAACTGATTCGATGTCCATCTTTGAGCTTTAAACGACTTCTCTTAAACTTCCCCTTCCTCTTCTTCACCTTGGGCTTCTCCTGGTTCAGCTGGAATATCAGAATGTTAAGTTCCCGCTCCAGCACGTCGATCTCGCGCTCTGCCAGCTGCTGCTCACGCCGCTTTAGCAGCTCCTCCTGAGACTTCTGCTGCAGAGCGGCCCGAGTCAGCTCCTCTTCCCGGGATCGCAGCTCCTGCGACAAAGATTCACATTCCCAGCAGGAAGAATGGAATTCCGTCTATGACACTACACTGGCAACCCCTTGGCCACGGGCTCTCCCTGTGCACAAGGAGAAGCTGAAATTCCCTCTTCCTCTGCTCAAGCCCTTGTCACTCAGGTCCTCATGGGAGGAAGGTCTTTGCAGTCAGGACAATCCCAGCCGAAACCTTTCCAGCGGATTATTCACTTAAATGAAAGCCCAAGCCTCTGCGCAAACGCCATCCTCCTCTGTTAGTTTTATGATCCTAAAAGAGGCATCATAAATTTTCTACACTTGGTTTTTAACATTTCTCCCTCTTCATCTCTCACCTGACACATAAAATAGACTTTAACAAAGGGCAACAAAGTGCAGATGTGAATGACCCATTTCAAAATAAAGCCAAAAGTTCAAGGTCAATTAACTAAAGCATAATTATTGTAGTTACACAAGACTGCAATTCAGACGACCTAGAAGTTCCTTAGGGTTATTTACAACTTTGCTTAGGGAATAAAACATCTTGGTGGAGAAATCAAGCTAAGGTGTTAGAAGTCTGTTGAAGGCCTGTTGGAAATGAAAATGAAACTACCTCTAAAATTGCAAGCCAAAGGAAAATATATTCCGTATACAAAGAACTTTTCAGATCCCACTGATACATGGAAACTATCACTTTATTACAGATCTCAGGAGTTAGCTAATAAAAGTTCCTCTCTTATGATACCGATTAAAGTTAGACCTCCTCTTGGTTTTTGTTTTTGAAGTATTGAACTTCTGAGAAAGAGAAAATCTAAGAATTAAAAATACGTTTATTCCTATTGGAAAAATTATTACGCAGTAAAACTGAGAACTCTACAAAGTTTTAAAATCATATCTCCATTTTTATTTCATTTCTATAAAGTGTTCTGCTCTTTGCCAGAGACATAAATATTCTCTGTAGTGCTGAACTACTTTCTATTCTAAATTACTCTGCTAAGAAATCAAGCACTCACATAAAAATCAAAGCATCTGCAAGCTGTTATTTCCACTGCTCCAGACAAATTTAATCTGAGAATACCCTAATACCACAATCTTTGTTAGAAACTGCAGATGCCTTCTCAGGTGGAGCTTTGGGCTGTGAGCTTTGGGAGCTATGAGTACTGTGCAAACATTTCCCACTTCACATAAACAGGCCGCACTTTAAATAGGCCCACCTCAACAATGCTGATCCATGAAAAACACAGTAAGATTGGGGCTCCTGGAAGAAACTAGACCCAAACCACGGGACTAGAATGCAATTCAAATCTACTAATGACTTGGACTTTTTACAGACGGACTCAAGGAGTAATCTGAGCCTATCAGTACAATTATCACAAAGAAAATAAACATGGAAGACCATCCTCCCACAAATAAATGAGACAATATCACGAAGAGACTAGGGAGTGCTGATAATAAAGAAATGTATTTATTCAGATCAAATTGATTATGAATTTGGGGTAATTCTACCAAAGTGGACTGCAATTCAGTCCTGAAATTTTCTTTAAATTTATTTTTTCAAACAAATTTCGCAAGCAAAACTGCAGGATAAATGATTTATTTTAGACCAAATGGTGTTTAAATCACTTCAGCTAATATGTATCAGTTGGTTTTTATTTATGCAGCAGATGAGTATTTCTTCATTACACTGTGTCAGATATAAATTATTATTTACTACTTGAAAAAAAGGGGAAAATGTTACATGTTAAAAAATCTGTAATCCATTTTTTAACTAGTGACTTCTGTTCAACTAGTTTGTCCAAATTGGACATTTTACTATAGTGTATTTGGAGGCAGAGGATAATTTCCAGTCACTTTTCAATTTCTAACTCATTAAAACTTTTTGTTAAGATATTACTTTTCACTGGTGTTGATACTATTCCAATTAGCTATTGTTAAATGAGATGGCATGAGAAAGCAATCAGAACAGCAAATCCAATTAGGTTGTGTGTTGCTACGATAGTAATTGAATAAAAAACCAATTTTAATTCCAGGTACCAAGTGAAATCATGAATCCCTGTGAACAACTTTGTAAATAATAAACAAAAAAATCACTTGCCTAAAACTTCAGAAGAGAAAAAAATAAGATTGAAGAGAAAGCAGCAAAAGTACTCTTCCTTCTGAATAAATTTTAACACATTCAAAAGTAAATTTTAAAACTGGGGTATGAGAACCCTTTGACTACTTCGAAAGTAGGAAGCACAAAAACGTTCTTGCAGTTGATGAGATTACTAGCAGTAATATTTGTTGAATTGCTTGGCACAGGCCACTCTGGTAATGGCAAATCCAGGTCCCTGGCAGTGGCTGTGAATCATTAACGGTGGCATGCCTTCGTGTGTGGGGGGGTCACAGACAGGTGCATGCACAAAATGCACAAATACAGACACACAGAGATAAGAAGCCAGGAGTTTAGGGAGGGCCCAGTATCTACGGAGGCTACGGCTTACTGAATAACACAGACCACAGCCAAGTTACTGACCATTAATTCCAAGTCTCATGCCTCCTACCTTAAGCAATCCGTGGACAAGAAAGGGAGATAGGGCACGTACACTATGCTTTTTACTTCATCAAAAAAGATGCAGCTGGAAACTTTTAAGCCAAAAAAAAGTATTATATATTCTTTAATTGTAAATCCAAAGGCTTACAGGATACCATAAATGCTGTATTTCAAGGAGCAATGCACAAAAATAAAATACAAAGTAAAAACAGACACTACTACATGATAGCTCAAAAATCAACCAAAAAATAAATTACTATAAATCCCAAAGTAGAGAAAGAGCTGACATCCACCCTGGAAGCATGCTTTTATTTTAATACAACATACAATTAAGAACTCACTGGAGATGCCTATATCTTCCAGTTTTATAAACAGTTGTCAATAATTAAAATAGGTTAAAATAAGGCCAGGCCTGGTGGCTCACGCCTGTAATCCCAGCATTTTGGGAGGCCAATGCGGGTGGATCACCTGAGATCTGGAGTTTGAGACCAGCCTGGCCAACATGGTGAAACCCCTTCTCTACTAAAAATACAAAAAAAAAAAAAAATAGCTGGTTGTGGTGGTGGGTGCCTGTAATCCCAGCTACTTAGGAGGCTGAGGCAGGAGAATCACTTGAACTCGGGAGGTAGAGGTTGCAGTGAGCCAAGACCACACCACTGCACTGCAGCCTGGGTGATAGGGTGAGACTCTGTCTCCAGATAATAACAATAATAATTTTTTTTTTTTTTTGAGACAGGGTCTTGCTCTGTCACCCAGGCTGGAGTGCAGCAGTGTAGTCATAGCTCACTGCAGCCTCAACTTACCAGGTTCAAGCAGTCCTCTCACCTCGGCCCTAAACAAAGTGCTGGGACTACAGCTGCAAGCCATCACACCTAGCCAGTAACTAATTGTGAGTAATATCACTTCCAAATTTTAGATTCTATGATTTGAAGCTTTATTTCTTTCTCAAAGTCTTCTCCTGCTCTTCAAAATCTTTTTCATTTTTGTAATTAAACACCTAATTTTAGAATTCCTGAAAACAATTTGGGGAAGTGTTAAAAAAAAAAAAAAATAGAGTCTTTCCTGTATCATTTTAAGTCAACAAAGTACATAAAAGTTTCCAAGAAACATGTCAATGATATCATTGGTAGTAATATTTCAAAGAACTGCAGGATATCAAACTTATTCCAGTCAGTGGTGTTCCAGCCAGTTTTCCAAGAACGCCTGGCCTAGGGAAACTCAGCTTCTGTGAAACGTCACCCCTTTCTTTTTTGTTTTCTGAGACTGACACTTATTTAGCACTTACTAAGAGGCAGGGCTCTGGCGGTTTTGCATACAGGATTCACTTCAGCCCCGCGCCAGCCCTGGAGGACACAGGGTTGCTGTGATGGCTCCAGTGATGAGGAGGTAGAGAGTAACAAAGTCAGAGGCCTCAAAACCATCAGGCACAAGAGCCCAAATGTCAACAGGGCTGTCTGGCTCAGAGTCCCTGGTCTTTACCACTACACTAGGCTGCTATTCTGGCATTAGCAAAAGACTTCATATTTTTAAAAAGGGTTGGTGGTGGCTGGCAGGGGGTGGGGGGTGCCTATCATATTTTTCAGAATCCCATAGAGACTTCCCATTCAGTCTCGTCCTGGAGAAGGGAAACAGGCAGTCATCCAAGCAGTCTATTTCTCCACCAGCCAGCTCCAAGAGCTAGCAAGTCGTTGACTTGGAGACCAGCTTGCCATCCCTGCAGCATTCACCCAGAAGTCCTACTGCGCACCTCTGGCATAACATGCAACTGGTGTCTTCTTTCCCTACGTGAAAGTCCTCCCCAGGCATGGGCAGCCCCAGCGGCCCCCACCCCCTTGTGTGCTGCGTGTCCTTCCTGGGCTTAGACTCCCAGGCTTCCCCATCCTCTCCCGTGCCACGCCATAAGACTTGATGCTCGCAGTCAGATGCAACTCTGTCGGTCTGAGCAGAACAGGGCAGATGGGATTGGTGTTTCTCCTTGATGAACTCTAAGTACTCATTAGTGGTGTCACGGTCTTGGGTTGCATTTACCTGTTGTGCATTTTTCAGTGTAACCAAATACTGAAAAATCTAAAGGACAGAGTGAATTATCTGTATGTCTACTTAAAAAATGACTTTAGGCCGGGCGCGGTGGCTCAAGCCTGTAATCCCAGCACTTTGGGAGGCCGAGGCGGGTGGATCATGAGGTCAGGAGATCAAGACCATCCTGGCTAACACGGTGAAACCCCGTCTCTACTAAAAATACAAAAAAAACTAGCCGGGCGTGGTGGCGGACGCCTGTAGTCCCAGCTACTCGGAGGCTGAGGCGGGAGAATGGTGTGAACCTGGGAGGCGGAGCTTGCAGTGAGCCCAGATCGCGCCACTGCACTCCAGCCTGGGCAACACAGCAAGACTCTGTCTCAAAAAAAAAAAAAAAAAAATGACTTTAAAAGAAGTTGGTTAGAAGAAGGCTGGTCTCAAACTCCTGACTTCAGGTGATCCACCCGCCTCGACCTCCCAAGGCACTGGGATTACAGGCGTGAGCCACGACGCCCAGCCATTAGTCTTTCTGAAATGTTATGTATAGCTCACATTTGTTTCAATGTTTAATATTAGAAGGGCTTTGTTCTTTATTTCAAAGTTTGGAGATGTGTTTCAGAAATATGCCGTGGGCACTTAACTCTTTTCTATCAATCAGCCTGTAGTAAAATTGGTTTCATTATACATCATTTCATTTATAGTCACAGTTTCCTAGAGCCTATCCACAACAATGAGTGAGGACTTACTGAACTACACATTTTCGCATTGCATAAGAATACAATAGTTTAGGCATCTATTCCCCTGTTAATGGATATTTGGGTTGTTTTAAGCTTTGCAGTATTACAAATGATGCCTAAGTGAACAACTTTAAGCATGTTTCCTTGTGCACATGTGTGAGTTTCTGAAGAATCAATAAGCGGAAGTGGAACAGCTGAGTCACATGCCTCTATTACAGCATAAGATTCATAACAGGAATATGTATACACTTTAAAATTCATTGCTCACTTTCAACAACAACAACAATAATAATAATTGCTCATTAAAACAGTAATAATAATAATTGCCACTATCTCAATGATTAAAATAGATATCAGGAGTATATGAACAAATTGTACTTAGGTTCATTTAATGCCTGCCATGTGCTGAGTCCTATGTTCAATGCTGTGTATGCAAATGAACAAGAATGTAAAAGCATAGTTCATGAATTTATTATCTTATTATCTAGCAGAAAGGACAGACCAAGAACAATTACCTCAGCAAGTATTCATACAGTATGACTTATGCCATGATAAGCGAAGCACAAGACACTCTGATCATCCACAGTTTACCCGGTGGAGTAGAGTAGGGGAGGGAGCTATCAGGGACTGAGAACGGAGGGGCCACTACTCATGAAGTGGGCACAGAAGCTAAGGAGGAAACACGATCTTCAGCAGAGGAAAGAACACGTGCCAAGGTTACAGGCCAGGAGCAAGACATCATGGGGACTGGAAGAAATTCAGTATGGCTGGGGACAGAGGCAGTGGAAATTTAAGGCAAAATATGTAAGGAGGAAGGGAGCAAACATGGCAAAAAGAGTGGGCAATGGAAGCAAGGCTGATCAGATTTGCATTTTAGAAAGAGAAGGGGACAGATGAGGGAAGCAAGGCTGGACAGAGAGTGCCCAGTAAGGATGCTCCAGAAGCCGTGCTGGTGATGAGTGAGGTTGGCAGGGATTAGAGCAGAAAATTGCCCCTGAGGGTCTTTGTCACATAGAAGACCACGGGAACATTGTAAAAAGACCCTTGAGACTGGGTACCTGGGAGAACAGTGATCCCATTATCACAAATAAGGGAAAGAAGGAGAGAAGGCACGGAGGAGTAGGTGGAGCTTGTGCTTCAATGTCTGGCTTCAAGAGATTACCTGGAGCCCCTTTTGAAAACTTATCAACAAGGTCCAAATCACCAGCCTGGCATTCAAAGGGTCATTCAAGGGTACAAATGCCATATCCATCTCTGAGTCCTAGGACTGTGACACTGTTCTAGCATGTAGTAAGAAAGACAGTGTAACACTGAAACTCAAAATAATCTCCCACAGACAGGTTCTTAAATCGCATTTTTAAGAAAACATTCTGCATTTCAGGGAATGCCTATGACACACCTGGTATTAATTTCTATGCCGGCATGCCAAGAGATAATGGGGAAGAGAGACAAATAAAATGATAAAATAATGACAAAAAATGAAGTTGATTAATGCCTACTAAGTGTCTCTTATGCTATTCTCTCTCTCTCTCTTTTTTACTTTGAAAATTCCTCTAATAAAAGGGTATTTTCCCCAATTATACATATTGAGTACACTTCTGTTTTGTTTTTGTTTTATTTTTACCTGAAAGAAGGTGAGAATCAACAAATATTGATATCTAAAAATATTTTAGATAATGCTAACAGTGCTTCTCACCTCATATTTTCCATAATTTTCATAAATTTGAGTACATTATGCTATTTAAAAATTTCTCTCACCTTTTCCTTTGTTCTCAACTCATCAAACATTTGCTGAATTTCTAGTTTCCAGTCGTCTTGCATGGAATGAAAAGATTCTTGAGGCATTTCAGTCATCACTGCCCCTTCAATAGCAGTCAGCTGTTCAAGAATTAAGGCAAACGATGGACGAATATGAGGGTCTTGTTCCCAGCATTCTAAAATAAACAAGAATCACATTAATTCCATCTCTCAACACAGTTCAGATTATCCCCAAGACATCAGAGTTGCTAAGAAATGTTTTACACGGAAGTGCATTTCAACTTAACATTTGTCATTCCAAACTGGAAGCCTCCATTTATAGTATCTGCTCCTGGAGATATTAAGAATCCATTGGTAATAGTTTGAATAGTTTATTTTACACAGTGTTCATGTCACAGGCATGCATAATAATGACTATTAGAGAAGGCTGTTGCTGTCTATATGATACCACATTTAATAAATGGATGTGTGCTTCCCATGCTTTACTACAGATACCATGTTTCAGGGGGTTAAGCCACCACAACCAGATGATTTACTGATATGGAGTCATGTAACTCAAACAAAGTCTCTAAAATGTTATATCCACATGAGAAGTTCTAAAAAATAGCCTCACAATGAAGGAAGGTAACTTGAGGCTTACAAAAAGAGTTAGTTAACAATTTCTAAAAGATAAGGATCAAATAGACATGGTCCTGGCAAAATTATGCCTGTTAAGATCATAAGGCATTTCTGTTCACTAAGTCAAATTTAAAATAGCAGATTTGGGGCCAATTCAATACTGTATTTGAACTCTACTCATGTACTTAGTGAAAACATTTTTACTATTCAGTTGAGTTTTATACATTAAATAAGTCACTGATAAAACTGGATTGTATTTAAGCTACTTGGTTCATTAAAACTTTACCAGACATTCTAGATCAAAGACTAGGTTTCTTTTTTTTTTTTTTTTTTGACAGAGTTTCACTCTTGTTGCTCAGGCTGGAGTGCAGTGGCACGATCTTGGCTTACAGCAACCTCCACCTCCCAGGTTCAAGCAATTCTCCTGCCTCAGCGTCCCAAGTAGCTGGGATTACAGGTGTGCGCCACCATGCCCGGCTAATTTTTGTATTTTTAGTAGAGACAGGGTTCGCCATGATGGCCAGACTGGTCTCGAACTCCTGATCTCAGGTGATCCGCCCACCTCGGCCTCCCACAGTGCTGGGATTACAGGATAAGCCACTGTGCCAGGCCTCTAATTCTTCAAATACTAGGGTTACTTAAAAGTACTTGAAAATTAGAGTCACAGAAATTGCTTTTTTTACTTTTATTTTTATGATTTATTATTTTATTTATTTATTTATTTATTTTTTAGAAGGAATCTCACTCTGTCGCCCAGGCTGGAGTGCAGTGGATCTCGGCTCACTGCAAGCCCCGCCTCCCGGGTTCCCGCCATTCTCCTGCCTCAGCCTCCGGAGTAGCTGGGACTACAGGCGCTCGCCACCACACTGGGCTAATTTTTTTTTATTTTTAGTAGAGACGGGGTTTCACCGTGTTAGCCAGGATGGTCTCCATCTCCTGACCTCGTGATCCACCCACCTCGGCCTCCCAAAGTGCTGGGATTACAGGCATGAGCCACCGCGCCCAGCCTTGTTTTTTTTGTTTTTTTTTTTTTAAAAGGATATTCCAATGAGAAATTATTGCCCCCACAAAGACACACACACAAAATACCTTTCATGAGCTTGGCAAACGGCTCAGGGCAGGTGGATGGAATGGGCAGAGTGAGTTTATTGACTGCTACCCCGTAAGCCACGGCGAGGCCATCAATGCCCCGATAGGGCACTTCTCCCGTGAGCAATTCCCACAGCAGCACTCCATAGCTAGAAAGCAAGAATTTCATATGTTCAGTGGGCTAGATGGTGTCTTTTCCTTATGACACACTTAGTGAGATAAACACTTCAGTACCTTCATCCGCTCCTAATAGGACACTCTTTTCCAGAAAAACCTCTAAGTGGCTGACATCCCAAGGTGGGAGGTGGATTCTTCCTGTCAACAATTCAAACACACGCAAATACATTCCATCCCAGAAATCAAATATGCATTCATTCTAGGAATTTAAACTACTTAATGAATGGGAAAGCGTAAGAGTAATACACAATTGAATTAAACAGGGTCCAGAACCAGGTCACACTTTAGGAGTAAGGTGGCTATGTTGCTGTTTCTCTTTCTATCTCATTTTTCCCACCTTTAAATAAAACCTCTTGAGGATTATTAGGACACCGAAGTGCACAGCCCCCACAGAGATCTCATGGTGCATGCCACAGGGCTGACATGGAATCATGTTAATTAACTATTTTTAAATAGTTTTTTGAAACTGTTTATCTTCCTGCCTCTCTCTTTGTATTTAGGTGTGTTACTAATGTTTCTATCATATTGCTGAACAGTAAAGAACAGAGAGACATCAGTGTGGGTCCCCTTGCACCTGCTGGCAGGACATACGTCTCTTTTTTGTAATAGAGGAAGCCAGGGTGAAACGGAAATAAAAAACAAGGCACAACTGCAGTCCCTGAGTTCTCCAAAGCATCATCACATGGGATGCAGATGCAGCCACAAACAAGAACAAGCAAGGGCACAGAAGAGGATTTCTAAGTGAATGTTTACCATGAAGGGTTGAATTTTACTACACCTCCATACCACAGACTGAGATATCCCAAATTCAATTTAGTACACAGGGACATAGGCACGAGCCTTCTGCATTGTATATATTTATCTCTTCTGCTATCCAAGTCAGTACCTTGGTTTTCTCTTATTCTTCCTCAAAACATAAAGTACACACAGATATCTTCTGTTAAGTAAATTTAAAGAATGAGAGTCACTCCAGATGATGCACTTGACTTCAACTTGAAACACATAAGCATATAAGTAACCCTGTCTTGTCAAAAGACACAAAATTGCCGGGCACGGTGGCTCACTGCTGTAATCCCAGCACTTTAGGAGGCCAAGGCAGGTGAATCACCAGAGGTCAGGAGTACAAGACCAGCTTGGCCAGCATGGTGATACCCTGTCTCTACTAAAAATACAAAAATGAGCCAAGCGTGGTGGCGTGTGCCTGCAGTCCCAACGACTCAGGAGGCTGAGGCAGGAGAAACGCTTGAACCTCAGAGGCAGAGGTTGCAGTGAGCTGAGATCACGCCATTGCACTCCAGCCTGGGTGATAGAGCAAGACTCAAAAAAAAAAAAAAAAAAAAAAAAGTAAAAGAAAAGACACAAAATTACAGCCAGATAATAGGAATAAGTACCTAAGTACCCCTGTTTTAACGCACTGTAGAATGGCTACAGTTAGCAACAATATATAGTTTCGGGTAGCTAGAAAAGAGGATGTTCTTAACACAAACAAATGATAAATGTTTGAGATGAAGGATATGCTAATTACCCTGATCTGATCACCATACATTGTATGTATTGGAACATCACTATGTACCCCATGAATATGTATGATTATGTCATTTGAAAAATAAAAATAGCTGGGCATGGCGGTTCACACCTGTAATTCTAGCATTTGGGGAGGGTGAGGCAGGCAGAATGCTTGAGCCCAGGAGTTCAAGACCAGCCTGGGCAACATGGTAAAACTCATCTCTAAAAAAATACAAAAATTAGCTGGGCATAGTGGCAGGTGCTTATAGTCCCAGCTACTCAGAAGACTGAGGTGGGAAAATCACTTGGCCCGAGGTGGATGAGGCTGCAGTGAGCTATGATGGCACCGCTGCACTCCAGCATGGGCGGCAGAGCAAGACCCTGTTTCAAAACTCAATAAATAAAATAAAAATTAATTAAAAGGAACAGTCATATTTGGTTTCCTTTTAAATTCTACTAATGGAACTAGTGAAGCTCTATTCACTTTCCTAATCTTTTAAAACCTCGTTAGATTTAACTTTTTTAAAAATGTGAAATTTAGAGGCCACTGAATTATTTCCTATGTGTTGGTTACTTATAACCTTTTTTTTTTTTTTTTTTTTTTTAGATGGAGTTTCACTCTGTCGCCCAGGCTGCAGTGTAGTGGTGTAATCTCGGTTCACTGTAACCTCCGCCACCTCCTAGGTTCAAGTGATTCTCCTGCCTCAGCATCCCGAGTAGCTGGGACTACAGGCATCTGCCACCATGCCCAACTAATCTTTGTATTTTTATTAGACACGGGGTTTCAACATATTGGCCAGACTGGTCTCGAACTCCTGACCTTGTAATCCACCCGCCTTGGCCTCCAAAAGTGCTGGTATTACTGCTCACTAGCTATTTCTCCACTCACAAGGCCCTTAAAGCTGATCTTCAGTGAACTCTTCTATCAAATAATAGTGAGATCCGCTCTACCATCTCAAAATACTGTTTTATTCCAAAAAGGAAATATATAATATATATAATATAATATATATAATATACACTTATAAATTATACAATGCTATAACTGTTAAAGTTAAAATCATTATTTTCCAAAGCTTATGTGTTTCCTTTTGATAATTTTCTTAAAAATTATCTATATTATAGTTCATTATAGGAGACACCTTCATAATTTCAAAAATAAGTAAACTTAACTCATAGATCATTAAACAAAAACAAAAAAAAATCTCACATAGAATAAAATTATCTAAATTCAAAGAAATTCCTATTAAAAAAATAAAACTAAAAAAATAGCAATATAACTTTGCTTCTTGGAAGTTTCAGGAAATGAATAATCTAGGATGGATCATTTTTCCAGAGGGAGAAGGGCTTATCCCATGAAAAACCAACATAAAAAAAGGTAACTATTTCAATAGAACTACTTCTAAAGTATAGTACACAATTTTCTGTTCTCTTAAACTGGGTAGAATATAGTATAATGAAGCCCTCTCCTGAGAATTCAAGAAGTGTAATGACTCAGGGCTGTGGTGTCGGGAGTCACGGATCTCAGTCCCGGACCTAAAATCTGCCTCTTAGTTTTATAACTCTAAGCAAATTTCTTAACTTTCCTGTGCCTCAGCTACTTAACCTGCCAAACCAGGATAATAAGAGCTGTAAAAATTAGATAACAATATCTAAGTGCATAAGACAGCTACTCTGTAGTATAGTAACTGTTAGAAGGAAGGGAGAAGAGAAGAAAATCAAGAAATATAAAATCACCAATCCCTAGCATTGCATGGGTAAAGCCACGGTTTTTGAATGAAACTTTTTTTATGGAAATATCATCAAAAGAGACTTCACAGCAATGGTATCTATAATTCAAAGAGATGACCTGCCCTGCTCTCGCCCATCCTGATGTCCTACGATGTGCTTTTGTATATGAATGGAGATGTGCAAGGATGTTTGATCCTACAACTAAGTGGCTCCAGGGATGGGTAGTTTCTCAGTTTTTTTCATAATACAGTCAACTCTCCACATCCGCATATTCAAGCAACCATGTATGGAAAATATTCAGAAAAAATCCAACACTAAGAAATAACAATACAACACACACACACACAAATTAGCCAGGCACGGTAGTGCACACCTGTGGTCCTAGCTACGCAGGAAGCTGAGGCCGGAAGATCACTTGAGCCTGGGAGGTTGAGGCTACAATGAGCCATGATTGCATCACAGAAAACTCACTTTAATTTGCTGGCACATCCTACAAAATCTTGGGCATTTGGTGTTAATTCAAATTATAACCAGTTTTAACTAAACTTGCGATTTAACAAGAAAGTTCTCCTCTGAAATGCAGTCATATGACAATACAAACATCAAATTATCTGTTCCGTTGTCATTACAATTATTTTGATCAAAACCATAAAAATGTATTCAAAAATGCCTAGACTATTTTTGCTGAGAATTACTGAATACTTTGGGACTCAGTGAAATAAAGCATAGCAGGCAGTTTCTGCAGATGTTTGCAAAAGGAAAAGCTCACCTCCAGATGTCACTTCCCTTAGAAAATAAGGAAGACTTGATCACTTCGGGGGCCATCCAGGCATAGGTGCCTGCTGCGCTCATTTTGGTGGTCCTGTGCCATTCCCTCGCCAACCCAAAATCTGTAATCTTCAATGTTTTATTGCAGATGTCATCATGCTCTATCTTCTCAAGTAGCAAAACTAAAGAAAAATCAAAAGTGAGAGACATTTGCATATTCTTTTAATTTTTCTGTCACAATTTTTCTATGGCATGTAAAACACAATCTTCACTGCAGTTGGCACAGTTGGCAGAATAAACGAGAATAAACTGGTATTTTACCATTTTACTTACAGCACACCTATTACAGTCTTCAGTGGGTTATTTGTGCCTGAAGTTACAAGTTATTTTAAGAGACAATTTAATGCTCTTTATGAGTAGTTCTCTTTCTGAAAAAGTAAATGATTTCTAAGAGCAAGAAACATTTCCTGAGATATCACAAGTAGGATCAGCAGTCTGTAAAAATTTATCTGATATGAAAAAATATATTATTTTCTGACCTAAGTACAGAATCTTTTCTACGGAAATGGAGAACATTGAAATTAGATGATATATTACCATAGCTCATTATTATCAAACATTATCTTACATTAAATTTGGAAAGTGCTTACAGATTCTTTAACTGATAAAGATAATGTAGGAGATATAATTGCTTTACTGGAGCTCAAAATATAGCAAAAAGTAAACACAGCGGTCATCCAGTTGCTGGTTTTCCCAATGCCAGCCTCCTGCCAATGTAGAGGATGCACAAGGGCAACTCCCGGGAGTGAAGCTGATGTCAGCATCTGTCCCTGAGCTCTTGTGTAGCTCTGCAGCTATAATAAATGTGCTTTCTTTTTTTATTATTATTATTATACTTTAAGTTCTAGGGTACATGTGCACAACATGCAGGTTTGATACATAGGTACACATGTGCCATGCTGGTTTGCTGCACCCATTAACTCGTCATTTACATTAGGTATTTCTCCTAATGCTATCCCTCCCCCTGCCCCCCACCCCATGACAGGCCCCTGTTTGTGATGTTCCCCACCCTATGTCCAATTCTTCTCATTGTTCAATTCCCACCTATGAGTGAGAACATGCGATGTTTGGTTTTCTGTCCTTGTAATAGTTTGCTCAGAATGATGGTTTCCAGCTTCATCCATGTCCCTGCAAAGGACATGAACTCATCCTTTTTTATGGCTGTATAGTATTCCATGGTGTATATGTGCCACGTTTTCTTAATCCAGTCTATCACTGATGGACATTTGGGTTGGTTCCAAGTTTTTGCGATTGTGAATAGTGCTGCAATAAACATACGTGTGCATGTGTCTTTATAGCAGCATGATTTATAATCCTTTGGGTATATACCCAGTAATGGGATCACTGGGTTAAATGGTATTTCTAGTTCTAGATCCTTGAGGAATTGCCACACTGTCTTTCACAATGGTTGAACTAGTTTACAGTCCCACCAACAGTGTAAAGGTATTCCTATTTCTCCACATCCTCTCCAGCATCTGTTGTTTCCTGACTTTTTAATGGTCGCCATTCTAACTGGTGTGAGATGGTATCTCATTGTGGTTTTGATTTGCATTTATCTGATGACCAGTGATGATGAGCATTTTTTCATGTGTCTGTTGGCTGCAAAAATGTCTTCTTTTGAGAAGTGTCTATTCACATCCTTTGCCCACTTTTTGATGGGGTTATTTGATTTTTTCTTGTAAATTTGTTTAATTTCTTTGTAGATTCTGGATATTAGCCCTTTGTCAGATAGGTAGATTGCAAACATTTTCTCCCATTCTGTAGGTTGCCTTTTTCTGGTACCATGCTGTTTTGGTTACTGTAGGCTTATAGTATAGTTTTGAAGTCAGGTAGTGTGATGCCTCCAGCTTTGTTCTTTTTGCTTAGGATTGTCTTGGCAATGTGGGCTCTTTTGTGGTTCCATATGAACTTTAAAGTAGTTTTTTCCAATTCTGTGAAGAAAGTCATTGGTAGCTTGATGGGGATGGCATTGAATCTATAAATTACCTTGGGCAGTATGGCCATTTTCACGATATTGATTCTTCATATCCATGAGCATTTCATTCACACCTCACCTGCACCCTCCTCCCTGGCCCTTCCCAGCACCTTCAGCTTCTCTCCCTTTTGCTGACCTGCCTCTGCCTAGATCCATGCAGAAATGTTCCCTAGGTTTTCCACGAGGCTCTAGTGTAGCTGGAGGCTGCCACCCTCTCCTCTAGCTAATCCCTTCTATAGAGACAGGAGAGGGTATCTGATTTGTAGAACATAATCATAAAGAGGCTCATTTTTTTTTCTTCAAATGTTAGTTTTAGTAAAAACTAACACTTCTGAGTATATTCTACTTGTCAGGTGAGGTTATAGGTATTTTAATTACATAACCCATATGACAGTGCTATAGGTCGATACTATTATCTCCACTTTATACATAAAGACACCGAGGAACAGAGATGTTGAGTAATCTGTCCAGGGTCACAGAGCTAAGGAGCAGTGAAGTTCAAGTAGTCTGACTCCAGAGCCTATGGTCCTAACCACTGTGTACACATTTAGTTGATAGCTTTTACTAATTTTTCACAAGATCTTTCTTTATCCGTTGGAAATCTCTCTCTACTCAGGTGCCCATTCTCCTCCCTTTTGATTTCCTATCATTGGTCAATTATTAACTGATCTAAACAGAGGCGGTGTAGAGTAGCGATGAACTGCAAGCCCTCTAGGGCCACCTGCCTGGTTTGGATCCCATGTGCTTCTGCTTCCTTGCCTGTCTTGTGAATTACGATAGTACCTATATCATAAGATTGTAGGGAGAAGTAAATGAATACATATAAAGTGCTCAGAACAGTGGCTGAGACACAGTAAGCAATCTGTAAGAATTTCACACACACACACTTTCATCAATGGGTTTGAAAGTGTTTTTAGCAAGTCTTCAAAATCAATTTCATGAAATTCAGGAAATCCTGCCTCTTTTTCAAGGCTTGAGATTTCACAGTGGATGTGCATTTGATTGTATTGTACTGTCGAACATTTACAATATCAGGCAGTCATAGGAGCTAATGCAATTGGAGGGAACCCAATTGGCAGAAACCAACACTAGGTTTAAGTGTGGAGGGTTATTTGAGTAGGGGCTTATTAGATAAACAATCAATACTGAATACATACTGTTATCTTATAACTTTTTTCCCCATATCATCTTGTAACTGAAATTTAGAGAGGAAGAACCATCTGTTCTATTCTTATTTCCATTATAGATATGAAGAATCCGATTTAGGATGGCTATATGCCCATGGTTATACAGTAGTTAAACAGTAAGGCCAACATGTTACCATTCCTACTCTTAATGCTGTACTACATAGGGAGAGATGGAGAAAAGGAGGGTGACAGAGGCAGGGAGGAGAGAAATCAGAGACCCACTTCCATTTGAAATAGCCTTTCATTCTTCCTATCCATCTATACTGTCCCAATTTTCAAGTACCAGCTTCCTTAGAAAAACCCCCTAAACATCCCACAAAATTGTGAATGATTTTATCTTCCCTATCATTTGTTACTCACATATGACATTATTTTGTCAGTTATCTTTTTACCTAAGACTTCTCTACCTAAGTTATGTACAAGCTACTTAATCTCAGGAACTGTTATTTTATAGCACTCTATGAATCCTCCATCGTCTAACATAGTGCCTTGTACATCACAATGTTCAGTGGAATATCTTTTGTTAATGATAATTATCACCGATTCAAATAATAAGAATATTGCCCACCATTTACCAACTCTTTGCTATGCAGAGTTGTTTCCACACATTTAATATTTCACTTGATTGTGACACTAGTCTATGAGGCAGGAATATAATCTCCAGCTCAGAGCCTAGAAATGTTATCCAAGATCAAAGAGCTAAAACACAGAGCTGGAGTTCATCCCCAGCCCTCTTCTGTGCTGCTCAGAAGCTATTGGTTATAAGAAGAGGGCAAAGCAACCAGAAATCTCATTTGGTGAGATTAATTTTTGAATGTTCCATCCACATCAGCTAAAGGCATATTTGTTTCTCGGTCCTAATTCCCTATGAATATAAAGAAAAAAAAAAACCTACAGAAGAAGAGATTTAGGTCCCCAATCCTTTAAACCCTATGTACTTAAACCACAGAAAGAAGCTGAAACAATAACAAAAAATACAGGGGAATTAATTCGCTTTTTTTCATCAGCTGCATTGTCTTTTCCTTCTAGAAATACCATTAATTTCACCTTTAAACAATAATTGTTCCTGCCACCAAAAGACCCCAAATTAACGATCAAAATGGCTTGCAGTTCTATAAAACTTTGTGTCTCAAAGCACTTTTATACACATTATCTCCCCATTCTTACAAACCTCCAGACAGGCAGACATGAGAAAGGACTGATGAAAATAGGCTTCAAAACACTTCCTTGCCTCCTGATCCACACTCCAGACCCCAAGTAAGGGCTGGCAGCCCTTGCGATGCAAAGGTCAAAGAAAGGCTGCTCTAAATAATGAAAACAGCGTCAAAAGTGAGAACTAAAAACCAAACACTAACAAACTTCATTCCCAAATAAATGTGATGGCAGCGTATGATATTAGCAGACTTGGTTCTGACAGTTTCAGAACAGCAGGCCCCGTTCCTCCGTCCAAAGTTTCCACAGGAGCCAGGCACCTCCACACTGTGGGCTCACAGAAAACAAGTTCAAATCACACTCCAAATGTCAACCCTTTAGGGTTCCATGAAAGGCCCATTGTTCTGGATTCCATTTCAGAGGTGTTCAGCAGAATTCCTGGAATTCCATATCTTTTGGGCAATGTGACTGAAACCAAAAATAGCCCGTCCCACAACAGGTAATATAATGGGGCACATCGCCAGGTTTCAGCCTAAAGACACGTGGTTGGCAGCCAACTTCCGCTTCCTGTCATTCACGCAGGCAGAACCACGGTGCACTAGCTGGTCACCACTGATTTTAATGTACAAACCAGGCAAACCAACTTTTTTGGTCACAGAAATGGTAAATTCTTGTGAGTATCCTAGCAACAACTGTTTGAGCACCCTTTCCTGTGACTTCAGTCAAGATTTTTGACCCTCGTTAGCCCCATTCTTTAACAACTGGCCTTTACAACCTTGTACTTAGCCTACTTACTCAACCATGAGGCACTGAATTTTTTTCAGCTCCTTTGAAGTTTTACATTGGTATTTTCAGAATTATAGTATATAACGTATATTTTTTTAAAAAGCAATTACTATGTACACCATGTTCTCAACATTGATGGGATCACTGTGTCCAAATTCCATTTAATGAGTCAAATGAGTTTCGATTAATCTTTAACTGGAAATGTATTATCCAAAAAAAGTCATAAGCAAGAAAACAAGTTGAGAAAAGCAATAATGTGAAAGAATATATTAACAAAAAACTTTACCAAACTTTATAAATTTCAACTTTGAGGACAATCCACAATTTATACGGAATGAATGATAATTTTCTAAATTTACATATAGCATAGAATGTTTCTCATATTTCTTTCCACCCATTCCCCAGCGGCACCAGTTCCCTTCACCCCAGCACCATCTGCCTCCCCGCTTCCCCCGACTCCCACCCCAGACACATACCCCCCACTCACTATCTAGCCTATGGAATAAAGCCCACACTTTCATTCTGGCCTCCATCCCTTCTCAATCTCATTCTATAAAACTTTGTTTCTCAAAGCACTTTTATACACATTATCTCCCCATTCTTACAAACCTCCAGACAAGCAGACATGGGAAAGGACTGATGAAAATAGGCTTCAAAACACTTCCTTGCCTCCTGATTCACACCCCGGACCCCAAGTAATCTTTCCAGCTCTCTTTTGTACTCTCCCAAAGGAACCCTATATTCTAACAATTCCGTGTGCCATTTCCCAAAACTACAGCATTGGCTTTTTCTGTCTCCCCACCTCCCTGTGCCTCCTTACAGAATGGAATGCCTTCCTCTTCTGCCCTCTATAAAACACTTCCTACTGGACCTTCCACTCAGTCAGGGCACCAGCACTGAGCTCTTAGTCCAGGCCTCCATGGCATTAACTGTGAAGCCACTTACAAGTCCACTGGCCTTTGGAATCACGACACTTCCTGCTCCAATATTAGATGAGTCTTTAAGCAACATTTTCCCATTGCCTTTTGCCTAACGTCAGCTACTTCTCTGCATTCTAATACATTTAGACTGTACCTTGCCCATTACACTTAAATCCTCTCTTGTCTTCCTTGTTACAATCTCATCTTATTAAATTGTAAGCAGCTTGAGGACAGAATTTGTGCCTAATTAATCTTTTTTTAATACTGCACAGCAACTGGCATTTTAACAGGCTCAAGTGTTTGTTGAATGAATGAGGAAATTAATAATGAATACTCTTAGGGGAAGAATGAATATGAAGAAGACAAATTATTATAAGCTTTTTCTTTCATGCTAAGTCAGCTGCTAATCACAGAAAATTGATTCACCTCTAACCTCCTAAAGAAGTATTAGGATCCTGGACATTAAGAAATGAAGACTGTTGGCCAGATGCGGTGGCTCAGGCCTGTAATTCCAGCACTTTGGGAGGCTAAGGTGGGAAGATCACTTGAGCCTAGGAGTTCAAGACCAATCTGGGCAATACAGTGAGAACTCCTACAAAAGAATTTAAAATTTGGCTGGGCATCATGGCACTCGCCTGTATAGTCTCAGCTATTTGGGTGGTTGAGGTAGGAGTATGACTTGAGCCCAGGAGGTTAAGGCTGTCCTGGGCCGTGATAGCACTGCTGCACTCCAGCCTGGGCAACAGAGCAAGACCCTGTCTCAAAAAAAAGAAGAAGACAAAAGCCGAAAGACGAAAGAAGGAAGAAGGAAGAAGGAGGAGGAGAAGGAGAAGGAGGAGAAGCAGGAAGAAGAAGAAGAAGAAGAAGAAGAAGAAGAAGAAGAAGAAGAAGAAGAAGAAGAAGAAGAAGAAGAAGAAGAAGAAGAAGAAGAAGAAG
>NC_045434.1:15186206-15205187 GCF_002776525.5 Piliocolobus tephrosceles
AGAAGAAGAAGAAGAAGAAGAAGAAGAAGAAGAAGAAGAAGAAGAAGGAGGAAGAGGAGGAGGAGGAGGAGGAGGAATGAAGATTGTTTTAAAACTAATTATAGCAAACAGTTATTTGAATATTGATCTATCAGTGGCATTTGACATAGCTGATCATTCTTCCCTGATACACTTTCTTCACTGGTCTCCACACTCCTGATTTTTCCCTTTACTTCTAGCTATTCCTGGGTCCTCCCTATCTCCCTGACCTCTAAAGACTGGAGACTACTAGGACTCAGTCCTTGGACCTCTGTCTAGTTTTTTCTTATTTACACTCACTCCCTAGATAATCTCAGTCAATCTCAGGGCTTCACATACCTTCTCATGCTGATGACTCTCACATTCATATTTCTAACCTGGTTCCCCTTAATCTAATTTCAAAACTGCTGCCAGTATAGTCCTGTTAATATGTAAATCAGACCACAGCTCTCCTCTGTTCAAAACTCTCTTATGTCGTAGTAAAAGTCAAAGACCCTGTAGGCCCCGAAGACTGCATGGTCTGAGGGATCCCTGCTTCTCCCTCATGTCCTGCTGTTCTGCCCACCTTCACTTTTCTCCCAGCACACTGGCCTCCTGCTTTAGAAATCTTGCAATTTCTGTTCCCTGTAACAAGCATGTTCTTTCCCAGATGACCCACTTCCTCACTTACTTAGATTCTGCTGAAAATCCATCTTGTCTGCAAGACTTGGCTTAGACACGCAATCTTTGACTGCTCAACTCAACATTTCCATCCTTCTTTGCAACTTTAATTTTTATACTGAGCACCTACCACTCTCCAAGATACTATGCATTTTATTATTTATTTTGCTTAATGTCTGTCTCAATCACTAGAATGCAAGATCCTTAAGGGAGGAATTTGTGTCTGCTTTGTTCACTACTCAATACCAAGCGCCTAGGAGAGTTCTGCACATAGTATATGATCAACAGGTAACTATTGTATAAATGAATGAGCTAGCATACTAAATACAAGAAGAAAGGCTTCTGTAAAGAAAAAACAGATGTGGTAAGCTAAAACAGAACTTCACATTGCTTGTATACTGAAATAAAATCCATCTTTCATGGGACAAGCCTTTTCGTGGACACATAGTATACACAGTTTTAATGAGAAGATCACTTACATTTCATTGTATGTAAAGTCTAGCTCTAAATTTCTATCATGTTAGCATTTTAATAGTCAAGGAACATAATAAAGCAAACTGAGGCAGAAATCTTCCATAATATTCTACATTAATATATTAGTAAGAACGTAACATATTGAATACAACCGATGCATTATTTACAGAAAACCTGAAACAAAATAAACCACTTAAAATCACGTGAAGCCAAATCTTCAGAAGTAATAATTCAAACATCCTATATGCCATCAAGATACTTCCCAAAGTGGAACATGATTTGCTCTTTTTCCAATAGCTTAAAAAGTGCACAAACCAGTAATGAACCCTGGTAGTGAAACAGTTACAAGGGCAATTTAATACTTTATGCCTCCACCTTGACCCAACTTATCAACCCAAGTCACAAGCAGGCCTGCCAAAGTGTACAGATCTCAGCGCACCTGCAGGGAACAAGGCTCAGAACTGTTTCCTCATACTGCAGGCTGCCTGGAATCACCCAAGTTAGCCAAATTAAAAAGACTCTCATCTCCAACTAAAATGAACAAATACCTTATTAAGTGACACCTGATTTTGCAGAATGAATAAAAATAATAATGTTATTAGGCTGCAAAGAGTTGTAGAAAATGTTTAGGTATCAATGAGTTCACACACACACATCAGGAAATATTTAAAGCACAAATATTTTAAATGTAAAACACTTTGAAGTGTTTCTGAGTAAAATATTAAAATGAATATAGTCGACAGCTTGCATTTACATTCTGTCTTACAGTTTACCAAATTCTTTGACATTTATGAGGAATTGGCAAACTAGAGCCCACAGGCTAAATCCAGCACAATGCCTCCTTTGTAAATAAAGTTTTATTGGAACACTGCCACACTCATTTGTTTACATATTGTCAAAGATGTTTTTGGCTACAACAGCAGAATTACATAGTTGCAAACAGAGACCATATGGGCTGCAAAATCAAAAAGATTTACTATCTGGCCCTATACAGGAGAAATTTGCCGACCCCAGACATACACTATCTCACTTAATCCTCACGTCACCCTATTCAGAAAGCTAGTGGAGTCAACAGAGCTCAAACCTTCTACCACAACAACACTACTTGTCCTCAAATGTGAAAAGAACAAATGCTCTGAGATGTTCCTTTTCCCAGAGTCATAACGGCAGAATACATCAGGCATACTGTCACCCGGCTCCTGCTACGACTCACCATATACTTATCAGCAGACAGTTACTTGATTTGGATATAGTCTATAGCCAACGGAAGAATTTCTATATCAACCCAGATAACATATAAGAAGGAATCCACAAATCTGGTCCTCAGAACTGTAGCTTTCAAACTTTACTCCATATCTGAATCATCTAGAATCTTCAAAGAAAAATTATTGTCTCATCAGAAAGTAACATAGATTAATGGATGCCTAAGGGTTAAATCTATGTTAAAGCAAATTAGTAAAATGTTAATGGTAGAATCTAGGCAGTGGGATTATAAGTGAAATAATTTTTGTAATTGAACAATTTTAAGGGAATTATTTATTTATTGACAGCATCTGACTCTATCACCCAGGCTGGAGTACAATGGCACGATTTCAGCTCACTGCAACCTCCACCTCCTCGGTTCAAGCAATTCTCCTGCTCAGCCTCCCAAGTAGCTGAGATTACAGTCATCCACCACCACGTCTGGCTAATTTCTGTATTTTTAGTAGAGACAGGGTTTCACCATGTTGGCCAGGCTAGTCTCGAACTCTTGACCTCAAGTGATCCACCCACCTCAGCCTCCCAAAGTACTGGAATTACAGTGTGAACCACTGTACCCAGCCTTAAGTAAAATTTTAATTTTCACTTAAAATGATTTCAGTTCTATATATTCCAAGATTTTCAAAATAAAATATTAGGGAAAAAAATGCACTGCTTATTCCTAAGGTTCACTGAAGCAGAATATCCCAAAATGAGACAGAACATGTTATTTTTGAAAGGTTCTCAGGGAGATTCTGATGCCACAATAGGTGTGGGAACTACTGCTAAAGAGTGTCAGTCTGTATCAACAGAACTAATCATTTAGCCTACAGGTTCTCAAAGTATGGTCTAGGGATCCCCGGGGTCCCCTGAGATGGCAACAGTGTGAATGCAGAAGCAGATATGAACATCCATCTGTCTTCTCTCACAGTCTGGCATGAAAGTGAACTCCACAAGTGCAAAGAAATGCCACCATCCTCATTAAATTTGTTTTGGAAATTATGGGAGTTTTCCCATAACAAATGCCATGTTAAGATGCAATGGAGTCTATTGTTATATTCATATTATTAAACATTTTTAAAATTTATCATTTTAAATTTCTAATATGATAAATATCAATTGCTATAAAGCAAAGCTCTTTGGGAGTCCTGAAAGCAAATATACGAGAACTGTTAATCCAGGCAATACACAGAGACAATAAAACACAAGTTCCAGGATCAGAGGTCCCAGATTCAATTCTTAGTTCTACCCTTTGATGGGCTGAATGACTTTGATCAAGTCAATTAATCATTGAGTTCAGTTTTTGGTTTTTTTTTACCTGTAAGTTGGGGATAATTAGAGTGTCACCTCAAAAGGTTATAGTGACAAATAAATGAGGACAAATTGTGAGTAATGCTCAGCATCTAGTATGCCCTAAATAAATGTTAACAACTAATCTTGTTACTATTAGGTTGGTGCACAAGTAATTGTGGTTTTTGCAATGATTAATACTATCGTTTAAAGCACTCAACATGAAGCAATATTTGGAGAAGATGAATTTTAAAAACTAAATTTACACCGCCTAGCGGTCAACTGTACAAATTTAAGTTTCAGGCTCCAAAATAAAGCCATCACAGCTCTCCCAGGTCCCCCACAAAACCTTCTGCCTGTTAAAATTCCTTCATTGGGGTGCTTTTACTTTTCAGGAGCCCTGGATTACCTCAGAGGGTTTGGGGACAGTCATTGACATTTGGAGTTAAGATCATCAGCCTGACATGGTAAAGCTAGAGAATATTTTCTAATTTTGGAGGGAGTTAGAAATCAGAGAGAAAATGTGGTCTAAATTAATTCAGTGAACAAATTGCAATGCTAAAAACTAGGCTTGGATTGTAAATGATAAACGATGTGGTCAAACTAATGTCTAAGTAAATTATTTTAGTTTTTATTATCACCATTCTGACAATCTATGATAGTACAGTCATAAAGCAAATGACGCCAAGTTTATGTTTCCCTGTCTGTAGATGTGTCTTCTCGCAGCAGATCATACTACAGTACTCCTCAATAACCATCAATGGCTCTTCCTTGTCTCTTAAATAGTCCATACATCTTAGCATGGCATCCATGACACTCACTGCCTGACCACATGCTAAATGCCTGTTTCCTTCCCCCCAAAAAAACCCTTTCTCCACTTTTCATTCTAGTTACACTTAACTACTCATTGTTCCCTGAAAAAGCCATGTTTTTATGCCAGTATTTACCTAATTGCCTTTAACGGGTTAGGAAACATTAAACAGATTTTTCCTACAGGACTTCTGACAAATCTCCCAAGAAATGAATACAGTATCAGAAATCAAGACAATTAGGCTCAATGAAGTGCTATCACTTGCTCAAGGTCACACAGCTAGTAAATGAGGATACTGATATTCAAATCCAGATCTGACTGATTTTAAAGGCAATGCTAGATAGAACCAGAGGTGGTGGCTCTTACATGTAATCCCAGCACTTTGGGAGGCTGAGGAGGAAGGATGATGGCTTGAGTCCAGGAGTTTGAGACCAGCCTGGGCTACATAGCAGGACTTTGTATTACAAAAAAAAAAAAAAAAAAAAAAAGCCAATGCTGTTTCCCTTAGCTGCACTATTCTGGTAAGTTTAGCACTTAAATGCTAGTGTGAGAAAGCAGGGCTTACAAATGACCTTCTTAAATGGGTAGAGTAGATAAATACTTTCCTCTGTCTCCTTTACCCTGCTTTGATATACTTGACAATGATTACAAAACTGATCAAATGTGGATAGTTTGCATAATTCAGAACTAACTAGCTATACCTCTCACAACCACAAAAAATAAGACATTGCCTGTTTTTTAAAACATTTAAAAATGTGTAGTCCAGGGTGTCACTATGTTCCCCAAACTGGTCTCGAACTCCTGGGCTCAAGCAATCCTCCCACCTTGGCCTCCCAAAATGCCAGGATTATAGACAGGTATGAGCCACCACACCTGGCCAGCTACTGACTTTTTAATACGCAAGCATGAAAATGATGGGGGAAGATGTGGTGACTCTTTTGTGATTGCTATTCTTCTAAAAGTCTAACCTTTTGCTAACCTTGTTTCAAAAGCAGATGTAGATCTCAGTTATGATTGGGACATCTGGACTGACTTCTCTGTGCCTCCTGGAACAGGAAGCAGCTATAGCATGAAGCTACATGTCCTCAGTATAACAACAGAAGAGAGAAGGGGACTTATGTCTTATAACTGATAATAGTGAAATTAATAGCTTCCCCAAATCACTCTGATGAGCTACTTAAACATCTTACTTGGAGATTACATTTTCCATAATTTTCTCAGATAGTTATTTTATTTACACAGTACTAATGAAAAAAAGCTGGCCGGGCGCGGTGGCTCAAGCCTGTAATCCCAGCACTTTGGGAGGCCGAGACAGGCGGATCATGAGGTCAGGAGATCGAGACCATCCTGGCTAACACGGTGAAACTCCGTCTCTACTAAAAAAAAATACAAAAAACTAGCCGGGCGAGGTGGCGGGCGCCTGTAGTCCCAGCTACTCAGGAGGCTGAGGCAGGAGAATGGCGTGAACCCGGGAGGCAGAGCTTGCAGTGAGCTGAGATCCGGCCACAGCACTCCAGCCTGGGCGACAGAGCGAGACTCCATCTCAAAAAAAAAAAAAAAAAAAAAAAGCTAAAACAAAATTTATATTCCTTTTGCAGTTTGTCATAGGAAGAGCTCCAAATGGCATTTCATAATAAATACAACTATTGTAGACGTAGTTGTAGTTGTAAATGGTACTGTAGATAGATAATAATTATTCCCGAAAGACTAAAAACATTGAGATAATAAATGCTTAATCATTGAAATAAAAAGTATAAAAGTAAGTAGCTACCATAATTTGTGGCTCAGTTCCCCATGGAAAGCTTATTTCCTCTCAAGAAAAAAAAAAAAAAAATAGAACACAATAAGCAATATCACAAAAAGAAAAAGGAAACCATACATGATGCCACATAATCTTTTTTTTTTTTTTTTTGAGACAGAGTTTCACTCTGTTGCTCAGGCTGGTGTGCAGTGGTGCAGTCTCGGCTCACTGCAACCTCGGCCTCCTGGGTTCAAGCAATTCTCTGCCTCAGCCTCCCAAGTAGCTGGGATTACAGGCACCCGCCACCACACCCGGCTAATTTTTTGTATTTTTGGTAGAGACGGGGTTTCACCATCTTGGCCAGGCTGGTCTTGAACTCCTGACCTCGTGATCCACCCTCCTCGGCTCGTGAATGATGCCACACAATCCTATTTCAATCCTGCACTTCTGCAGTTTTCGTTTAAAACTCTTAAATGAAATTCTAGTATTTCAAACCATCCTTAGTAATTCTTATGTTGCAGATTTTATCTTCACTGCCCCCGGGAACCTCTCTGCAAAATACTTCCATTGCTACCACTCTGGGCAGAGTCGGTGCCCCCTCTCATACAACAACCTTGAAAGCCGTCACTTGAGCCCACTGCAGTCCCTTCTCTACAGAGGCCAGTACCGTCACTCAGAGTGAAACCTCCATGTGCACAGCAGAGGGAGGCCTGCCAGGCCCGCCCCATGTGTGCCTTTCCTCACCAGCCTTCTCCTCACACCTCCAATATGGAAGGCTCATTTTTGCTTCTTCTTTCCTTTGCCTGGGTCTTTGCTTGACTAATTCGTGGCCCTTTCTCGGAGTGCCTTCCCTGGAGAGCCACTGTGTGAAACAGCACCCCCATCCTCCACGCTACCACTCTCCACCCCTTACCATGCTTAATTTTCTTGACGGCACTTACTAATCTCTTTGTGATTACGTGACTGCCATCTATCTTCCCTGTTAGACTAAGCTCTATGATGGCAGATTTGTTGTCATTGATGTCTGGCTTGCCATGTGTCCCTGAGGCCCAGAAGTGACTGGCACAGGGTGGGCATTCCAAAAGTGTTAAATGAGTTCCAGCTCTCCACGATGTTTTTCTCTTCTGCAAATGCATATAACACCGGCGATTTTCACAGTAACCTGAAGTTGCTTTCTATTGTTCTCTGGCGGATGCATATAGGTAGACTTATATAAAATATTTTCTACTTATTTTGCATCCAGGAGGGAGTTACAGGGCCTAGTATTTATTTAAAACATAAATGACGCTTAAAGCTTGCTAACTTGGCACAACTTTCAATCTGTTGTCACCTGTTAGAAAAAGGACAAAGTTGTTTATATCATTCACAACATACCAGTTGTTTATATCATTCACAACATATCAGATAAGGGTAATTACATGTAATTACCATTATCTAGACATAGATATTCCCCCACAAGATATGATAAAACTTAAGAAGATCTACTAGAAAAGATAAAAGAAAATCTGTCAAGAATAACATATTCTCCAGAAAAAATTAAACATTTGTTTAAAACAGTGATTTCCGGCCGGGCGCAGTGGCTCACGCCTGTAATCCCAGCACTTTGGGAGGCCGAGGCGGGTGGATCACGAAGTCAGGAGATCGAGACCATCCTGGCTAACACGGTGAAACCCCGTCTCTACTAAGGCTGAGGCAGGAGAATGGCGTGAACCCGGGAGGCTGAGGCAGGAGAATGGCGTGAACCCGGGAGGCGGAGCTTGCAGTGAGTGGAGATCACGCCACTGCACTCCAGCCTGGGCGACAGAGCAAGACTCCGTCTCAAAAAAAAAAAGTGATTTCCACTGGATTTGGCTCCGAGTAGTCTTCTATTAGCTCTTTGGTACATGAGTACACTTTGGAGTGAAAATAAAATTCAATATTGATCTTTAAAACCTTGTTTAAGTTATCACTAACTCACTACCACCATTAGCAAATATCCAATAAAGTCAAACAAAACATACTGCAATTGAGTATCTGTTATACTCAAAAGTCTAAACAAGAAGTTATAGCTTCATATATCGGCAGAGAATGTTAACTCTGCATTTATTCATTGAACAAATAAAATCAGATATTCAGGATAAAGACCATGTGTGAGGCACCATGGTTTGTACATTCTAGACCCCAGTCACACTTTTCACTTTATAGTAATTGAATAAGTATGATAATGGTCATATTGTAACAAATACTTGGCCAGGCTAGTGACTAGCTAATTAAGTCTTTTATAAGAGTGCAACAATTTAAAGCAAAGGGAATCTTGCTTGACAATTATAGAAATTAAAATACTCCATGAAGTTTGGCAATTTATTCTGAGACTGAAAAGTCTTTCAAAAACTAAGTAGCAGCATGTAATCACCTTCAAATTATGCAATATCTACTGAATATACAGTAGTCTATACTTGTTTTTCTGGTGTCGGTAAAGACTGTTTGGCCATAGTTATTGTTCCAGGGTCATGTTAGTTCTTTTTACCATTTAATAATATTAGGAGTTCTTTAAACATTTATATTTTATAGAACTTTATAGAAATTTACTATTTGCATTAATTGCTATGGATTGTTGTTTGATCCATAAATCCTATGGATTGTTAATCCATAGGAATGGATCAACATTTTTAAAAACATGCTTTAAAAACATTAGCAAACATTCTCTACCCTGTGTTGTGTGAACTTTGAAAAATATTGCAACCGGCCGGGCGCGGTGGCTCAAGCCTGTAATCCCAGCACTTTGGGAGGCCGAGACGGGCAGATCACGAGGTCAGGAGATCGAGACCATCCTGGCTAACATGGTGAAACCCCATCTCTACTAAAAAATACAAAAAACTAGCCGGGCGACGTGGCGGGCGCCTGTAGTCCCAGCTACTCGGGAGGCTGAGGCAGGAGAATGGCGTAAACCCGGGAGGCGGAGCTTGCAGTGAGCTGAGATCCGGCCACTGCACTCCAGCCTGGGCGGCAGAGCGAGACTCCGTCTCAAAAAAAAAAAAAGAAAGAAAAATATTGCAACCAAACAAAACTAAGTACAATGTAAAAGTTAAAGGGCATAGGCCTAAGGACCAGTACCACCCACGTGTTTGCTTGTGTTGATGATTTGAATACATTTGTAGAATGTTGGGTTCTGTGTTGTCACAGAGTTGCTGCAACTACCAAGAGGCAGGGGAAGGAATGAATGGTGCTGTTGATGTCCTTAAAATACCTGGTTCCACAGAAAACTCCCAGCAGACACAGGCTTTCAGGACACCACTGGAAAGAGGGTGTATGGGACACATGGACAAGTCACCCATTCTATGGCAGCACCTGGTCAGACATTTCTTGGAAAAAAATTACATTATTGAAAGAAAAGTGTATTTTAGGAAATTGCACTCTGTTTTTACTATAACATAGTTCAAAAGCAAGCAATGCTATGGTCCTTCACGTGGTCTGTGAAAGTACTAAGAATACACCACTACCACTACCACTACCACTAATAACGTATTTTGTTAGACTTTGCTCTCATCGCCTAAGCAGATGCAATCTAAGTTATAGAGAGACTTGGGGGGAAGGAGGATCATGAAATAAAACCTAATGCTTATGCTTAGCTAAATATTCCAATTACTTACAATTCCCAGTGAAAATGCTACATTAGTAATTTTCAAGTAAATTTATTCTTGTCACTCTTCTTTAGGGACAATGTTTTCACTTGAGCTAGCTCCTGTCCTAGCAGGTTTCACAGGATTGAAAGACTCCAGCTGTTGTAGGCCAATGCCAGTTCTGGCTGCATCCTTTAACATTTCATGGGATTTCATCTCATTCTAAGAATATGAAGTGATCTTCAGTATTAAAGAACCAACATCAAACAGCAATTCTATAGGCTCTTTTATACAGCAAAGTTTCATAGGATTTGCATTTAAGTCATTTGTCAGTTCTTTACTGACATCTGGAAAATCCACCAGATGTGGATTTTTAATTTATAAATAAAATCATGTTTTATAAATTTATAAATAAAATTTATATATAAATTTATATATAAATAAAATCAATGACACTGGCCAGGTCTTCAGGGTTTCAAGTACCTGTACAAGGACAAGCACTTGTTATTAACCCAAAAGTGCATTACGGTGCACACTATGCCTCTTGTCTGGAGTAAAGAAGCCATTGAACCAATAACAAAATCATATTTCACGTAGAGATACTTTTTTTTTTTTTTGAGACAGAGTCTCACTCTATCTCCTAGGCTGGAGTGCAATGGCGTGATCTTGGCTCACTGCCACTTCCGCCTCCCGGGTTCGAGTGATTCTCATGCCTCAGCCTCCAGAGTAGCTGGGATTACAGGCGCCTGCCACTACGCTGGGCTAATTTTTGTACTTTTAGTAGAGAAAGGGTTTCGCCATGTTGGCCAGGCTGGTCTCAAACTCCTGACCTCAGCTGATCCGCCCGCCTTCGCCTCCCAAGGTGCTGGGATTACAGGTATGAGCCACGCGCCCGGCCCCTAGAGAGACATTTGAATGAAAAAAGTCTTTGGAAAAGGTAAGAGACATAAAGTCATATTTTGGATAGGCAAACAGCAACCTCAATACAGCACTTGTAAAGTTGACGTCCCCGAGTGCATTCGAGGACTTTGATGAAGGCCCCTGGGCGAGGACTGTCACGGGTTCCATATAATCTGCAGAAGGCCTCGGTTTGCAAAGTCCTACCCAGATGAATCACCTCTGGTATTGAAAGGCCTGACTGCCCCTGAGGTTTCTAGGAGATCCAGGTATTTTACAAATGTTTCATCTACAAGCAAGTCTGGTCTGAGCTTTTTTAAAAAGCACCCAAAGGCAAGTCAAGGTTAAGCGTGTCACCAGCCCCAAAACAAGTAACTAAGGACTAGCTGGACCTCCAAGCCCTGAAGGCCTGGGCATGAGCTGCTGCTGGCGCCCTAAGGCTGACTCCCGCCTCTTTCCATCTGGTAGTATGTCCTGTGGAGCCCGCCCTAGGCTGGTACGAAGGTAGTCTTCCCCCACCTCCTCCTGGCCCCACTTACTGTTGCTGGACTTGAGGTCCCGGTGCAGGATGGGCACGAAGGCCTCTTCGTGCAGGTAGAGCATGCCCCGCGCTATCTGCACAGCCCAGTTGACCAGCACGTGCGGAGGGATGCGGCGCGCGCGGCGGGGGCCGGGCGCGCGCGGGTCCGGGGCGGCGTTGGCAGCGGCCAGGGCACGGTTGAGCGCTCCGCCGCGGGCGAACTCCAGCACCAGGCAGAGGTGCGGCTGCTGCAGGCACACGCCGCGCAGCTCGATGATGTTTGGGTGCCTCAGCATGGCGAAGAGCCGAGCCTCGCGCCGCACGCTCTCGGCTGCCGCCGCAGCGTCCTGCTCCGGGTCCCGGCGCGCCGCCTTCACCGCCACCTCCTGGCCCTGCCAGGTGGCGCGGTACACCTGCCCGAAGCCCCCCGCGCCGATGAGCTCCTTCAGCTCCAGCCGCTCGAAGGCGACGTGCACCGGGGAGCTGGGCCGCGGGGGCGGCGGCGCAGGCGGCGGCGCGGGGCTGGCTGCCGGGCGGCAGGGAGCCACGTAGTTGGCGGGGAAGATGCCGAGGCGCCGCTGCACCTGGCCTGCCCACCAGCCCTCGTCGCCCGACACGGCGGCGTCCTGCGACAGCACCTCCACCAGCTGGCCGCGCCGCAGGCTCAGCTCGTCCTCGCCGCGAGCCTCGTAGTCATAGAGAGCGGCCCACAGCCCCGCGCCAGCCGAGGCCGAGCCGCCCGAGGAGGTGGACGACGAGGACGCTGAGCCGCCTGGGGCTCCCCGGGCCGAGGACACCGGGGTGTCGGCCGCGCACTCGGCGCCCGGCAAAGCCATGGGGGCAGCCGTGCGGGGAAGGCGGAGCGGGAGGCTGGGCTCAGCCTCCCGGGCGGCCCCAGGCGCGCATCGTCCGGCGGGGTGGCAGTCGGCGCCTGGGGAAGGCGAGGGGGAAGGAATCGCGGTCGGTGACGGCAGCGATCACGGGCTTGCTGCCCAAAGGGCCCGGCCTCGGCCCGCGTTCCTGCCCAGCCGCCTCTCCTTCCGCAGAGGTCCTCGCAGCCGCGGGCGATGTCCCACCATGGTCGTGCCCAGGGCCTGCTGCCCGCCCGCCGCGCGCTCCTTAGCCAGATCCTGGGACGCCCCACCCTACCCTGGCCGCGCTAGGGCCGCCCCGCCCCCTCCGGGTCCATTCCGCGCTGCCCCCCCGCGGGCCCGCCCCCTAGGCCTGTCCCCAGGGCCTTCCCGCCCCTCCCCCAGCCGCCCCGCCCTCTCCAGGTTCATTCCGCCCTCCTTGACCCGTCCCGGGCGCCCAGTCTGCGCCCGCCCTATGGGCCCGCCTTCCTGGGTTCGCCCCACCCTTCCCCACCAACTGCACCAGCCCGCCCCGCCCTCGCCAGGTTCACTTCCCTTTTCTGTGCCAGTCCCCAGAGCCTCGTCCCGCCCCGGCTCCCGGGCCCGTCCCCCACCACCTTGGGCGGGTCCCGCCCCCTGGGCCTGCCTGGCTGGTCCCGCCCCGCCCCCGCCGCAGGTGCTCGGGAGCACTGGTGAGCCGCGCCCACGTGGTCTGGGAAGCGGGGTCGGCCGTCATCCGCTATACATTTTCGGGAGAGTTTAAATTAAGCCAAAGTAAGACTGAGGGAGTGGACGCTTCTCCAGGAAGCGGTGGGAGAGCGTTGAGAAGATGTGGGGCTTTAGGGTGTGGCGGGGAGAGAGAGAGTTGCAGTTCTGGGAGAGTGACAGGGAATCTCAGTACGGGCTGCAGAAGAAATTGTAGCGCAGTGCCAGATCTGGGCCAGTGCGTGTGGCAAGTCACCAAGCTAAGTGCATCTGAGCCACCGTGCATCTCAGAACTGACTAGGTTACAGATTGCAGCGCAGAGTGATCCGTGGTCAGTATAGTCCCAGAAGTTCCATGATGGTCAGTCCCTTGCTTATCTGTACTGTCTACTCAGATGGAAAATGCCCCAGTCTCCCTGGAAACCCACAGTTTTGGGTTTAGGAGGCATTGGCAATGATTGGGTGCCAGAGGTTGACAGGTTACTGTGGCAGGTGATGAGGTTAAAAAGAAGAGTTTTATTATTAAAATTCTAAAATATTAGATTATCCTGTAGTAGGCCAGAATTTCCTAACGTGTGGGTCTTGTACTTCCAATAACAGGAGGGGCAGTTTTAGATATTATGAGGATAGGACATACAGTAACATTCTGACTTACATAAAGAGAGATTTATTGCCTTTTCAGTTTTCTTTCAGTCTCTCAGATCCAACTATTTATTGGCTCTGTGACCTTGAGCAAGTTTCTTTATTTCTCTGTGACTCAGTTTTCTCATCTATAAAATGGGAATAATAAAAAATAGTACCTACTTTATAGGGTTTTTAGGAAGACTAAATGAATTAATAGTTTTACAGTGGATCTTCTGCATCTGCAGGATCAACCAACAGCTGGTCAAAAATGTTTTCTAAAAAACCAAAAAATAGCAATACAATACAAATAATACAAATAAAATACAGCATAACAACTATTTACATAGCATTTGCATTATAGTAGGTATTATTATTTTCTATTATGTTAGGTATATTAAGTAATCTAAGTATTTAAAGTATGGGCATGCTTTGGAGATATTGCAAGCTTGGTTCCAGATCACTGCAATAAAGCAAGTGACATGAATTTTTTGATTTCCCAGTGCATATAAAAGTTATGTTTCCAGTATACTGTAATTACAAGTGTGCAATAGCATTGTGCCTAAAGAATGCTTATACCTTAACTTTAAGTACTTTATAGGTAAAGTGTGCTAATGATCATCTGAACCTTCAGCAAGTCATAATCTTTTAGCTGGCAGAGGGTCTTGCCTCTATGTTGATAACTGCTGACTGATCAAGGCAGTGGTTGCATAAAAGTTGGAGTGGCTGTGGCAAATTCTTAAGGGAACAATGAAGTTTGTCACATGGATTGACTTTACCTTTCACAAAAGACTTCTCTGGAGCATGGGAAGCTGTTTGATACCATTTTAACAACAATAGAACTTCTTTCAAACTTGGAGTGATCCTTCTCAAACCCTGCTGCTATTTTACCAACCAAGTTTGTGATATTCAGAATCCTTTTTGTCATTTCAAAGTGTTCATAGCATCTCCTCTGGGAGTAGATTCCATCTCAAGAAACTTTTTTTTTTTTTTTTTTTTTTTTTTGTCTATCCATAAGAAGCAACTCTACTCCTCATCTGTTCAAGTTTGATCATGAGATTGTAGCAATTCAGTCACATTTTCAGTCTCCACTTCTAATTCCAGTTCTCTTGCTATTTTCACCATATCTGCAGTTCCTTTCTCCACTGAAGTAGTGAACTTCTCAGTCATTCATGAGGGTTAGAATCAACTTCTTCCAAACTCCTGTTAATGTTGATATTTTGACCTCCTCTCATGAATTATGAGTGTTTTTAATGGCATCTAGAATGGTGAATCCTATTTACCTTGCCCATATCCCATAGCAGAGGAATTGCTATCTTTGGCACCTATGGCCTTACAAAATGTATTTCTTTTTTTTTTTTTTTTTTTTTTTTTAAACAGAGTCTCTCTCTCTGTCACCCAGGCTGGAGTGCAGTGGTGCCATCTCAGCTCACTGCAAGCTCTGCCTCCTGGGTTCACGCCATTCTCCTGCCTCAGCCTCCCAAGTAGCTGGGAATACAGGCGCCCGCCAACACGCCCGGCTAATTTTTTGTGCTTTTAGTAAAGACGGGGTCTCACCGTGTTAGCCAGGATGGTCTCAATCTCCTGACCTCATGATCCGCCCACCTTGGCCTCCCAAAGTGCTGGGATTACAGGCGTGAGCCACCGTGCCCGGCCAAAATGTATTTCTTAAATAATAAGACTTAGAAGTCAAAGTGACTTGTAATCCATGGGTTACTGAATGGGTGTTGTGTTAGCAGGCGTAGAAACAACATTCATCTCCTTGTACATCTCTATCAGAGCTCTTGGGTGAGCAGGTGCACTGTCAATGAGTAGTAATATTTTGAAAAGAATCATTTTTTTTTTCTGAGCAATAGGTCTTAGCAGTGAGCTCAATAAACTGGCCGGGCATGGTAGCTCACACCTGTAATCCCAGCACTTTGGGAAGCCGAGGTGGGCAGATCACCTGAGGTCAGGAGTTTGAGACCAGCCTGGCCAACAATCTCTACTAAAAATACAAAAATTGGCCAGGTGTGGTGGTGCAGACCTGTAATCCCAGCTACTCAGGAGGCTGAGTCAGGAGAATCACTTGAACCCGGGAGGTGGAGGTTGCAGTGAGTCGAGATTGCACCACTGCACTCCAGCATGGGCGACAGAGCAAGACTGTGTCTCAAAAAAACAAAACAAAACAAAACAAAAATTCAGTTAACCATCCTGTAAACAGATGTGCTGTCATTGTCATCCAGGCTTTGTTGTGCCACTGATATGGCACAAGCAGAGTAGATTCAGTATAATTCTTAAGGGCCCTAGGATTTTCACAATGGTAAATAAGCATTGGTTTCAACTTAGTTACTGGCTGCATTAGTCCTTAACAAGAGAGTCAGCCTGTCCTTTAAAGCCAGGTCTGGACTTCTCCTCTCTAGTTATGAAAGTCCTAGATGGCATCTTCTTCCAGTAGAAGACTGTTTGGTCTACATTGAAAATCCATTGTTTAGTGTATCCACCTTCATCAATTATCTTAGCTAGATGTTCTGGGTAACTAGTTGTAGCTTCTACATTAGCACTTGCTGCTTCGCCATGCACTTTTACATTGCGATGACTTCTTTACTTAAACCTCATAATCCAACTTCTACTAGCTTTCCAACTTTCTCACCTCTCTCAGCCTTTCTAGAATTGAAGAGAGTTAAAGCCTTGCTTTGGATTAGGCTTTGGCTTAAGGGAATGTTGTCGCTGTTTTGATCTTCTCTCCAGACTGGTAAAATTTTCTTCATATCAGCAATAAGCTTGTTTGACTTTCTTATTCATGTGTTTATTGGAGTAGCACTTTTACTTTTCTTCAAGAACTTTTGCATTCATGACTTGGCTAACTGGTGTAAGAGGCTTAGCTTTCAGCCTATCTTGGCTTTTCACATGCCTTCCTCACTAAGCTTAATAGTTTCTAGCTTTTGTTTTAAAGTGAGATAGGTGTGAATTTTCCTTTCACTGGAACACTTAGAAGTCATTGTAGAGTTATTAATTGGCCTAATTTCAATATTGTCCTGTCTCAGAATAGGGAGGCCTGAGGAGAAGGGAAAGGGACAGGGAATAGCCAGTCAGTGGAGCCAGCCATTTATCACATTTATTAAGTCCACTGTCTGACATAGCTGTGGTTTGTGGTGCTCCAAAACAATGACAATTAGTGACATCAAAGATCCGTGATCACAGATCACCATAACACATATAATAATAATGAAATTGTTTGAAATGTTGTGATCATTGCCAAAATGGGATACAGAGACACAAAGTGAGCAAATGCTGTTGGAAAAGATGGCGCCAAGACACTTGCTCACTGGAGTGTTGCCACACACCCTCTATTTGTAAAAAATGCAGTGTCTGCAAACCACGATAATTTGAAGCATGCCTGTATACAGGAGGATGTGCATAGGTTATGTGCAAATACTATACCAGTTTACATATTGGACTTGAGCATCTGAAGATTTTAGAATTTGGGGGATTTTAGTATGATAGTATGTAACTAAACATTAGCACTTTCCCCAGTGGGGTATGAGGCAGCACCCTATAGTCAAACACATTAATATTTCTGCCCTGAAATGTAAGAATAGTCTCAGCAAGTGGAATAAATAAACACCACAAACAGCCTTATGTCATCTCAAGTCAAGTTTTGACGCCAAATGAGTTTTGAGGCCACCTTCCAAAAGCAAGTTTTATTTTCAGAGCTTCTTGGATTTTAGAATTGTGGATGTTTATGGGAAGTGTTCAAGATAATTCCTCCCAGGTTTTTAGCCTAGGCAACTAGGTGGATTCTATCAACTAGGTGGATAGAATATTGTTTTAGGGAAAAGGTAATTTATTGATGTGTTGCTCTGAGGCAACTGATTATAAAGATGGAACGGGAGAGAACCAGGAACTCAGAAAGGTGAGGAAGGGTAGAGGAAATCACATTTTGGAAGAAGCGTCCTAAGCAGCATGTCAGGTACTGAAGCAAACTGCGCTCTTGAGTCATGCAGAGATCAAGGAGGGGAGGAGCGCTGGGGCAGGGTGGGGGTGCCTTTGACTTAGAACATCCATCTAAAACTATGTCAGTTTCATTCATGCTGGCTGACTCTTTGTGCTCTGCCCTTCTGCTGCCTGCCAAAACAAAGCTCATCAAGTTCCAGAGGAATCCAGTCTGCAGAATCTTCTAGCTTATGTAGACTTCACCCCTCTCTTGAGTCGCACACCTGGTACTAGGAGGAATGCCAAGTGTCTATAACCCTCCACACCACGACTCAGACTCCTCCTTCTTGATCAGGGACCAGTATGATTCTCTGGGACCTGTTCCCCCTCTGGTACCTCTGAGCAGGAAACTGTCCCAGATGAGAGTCTGTCTTGGGCTTAATTATCCTAAAATGTATCATTTGTTGCTTCAGTGCCATTATGTAACCCCCCAAATCTGACATTTGGAGAAAAGCATTGGTGTCGTGCCCTACTCGTAGGCATGTACTGTAACCACATCTGCTCTTTTGAGCCCAGCACCAAGGACGTCTATTGCAACACAAGAACAGAGAGCTAAGACAGAAATTGGGTGGCAAATGTGTATTTAAACAGATGGTGGCAAGAATGAGAACCAAGGAAATAGTTTAAAAGAATCAGACAAAGAGGACAAAAGGTTAGTGTTAGGAAAGAAGGAATGGCTGTATGGGGTTGCTCTCTTTATACACGTATTTGAATTCTCCAATGCTGGTCTTGAAAGGAGAATCAACCCTTAAGAATCACCTTCTCTTTGGGAATCTTTAATTACTACTGCACTTACTATCTTAGCTCAGCAGTTCTCAGTGTGGTCAGAGGCCCCTGAGAGACCCCTGAGATCTTTTCAGGGGGTCTACAAGGTCAAAATTGTTTTCATAATTCTAGGAAAATGTTATTTGCTTTTATTCACTCTGTTGACATTTGTACTGATGATGCAAAAAGCAAGGATGAGTTGCACAAACCAAGGCAGTGGCTTCAAGCTGTAGTGTTCTTCAGTGTTACGCACATGCAGTATAAGAAAAATGCCAGGTTCACTTTAAAATGTCCTTGACAAAGTGGTAAAAAATACCAATTTTATTTACTCTCAAATCTTCAGTACAGGTGATTAATATTCTATATGACAAATGAGAAATGCATACAAAGCAATTCTGCACACCCAAGTATGATGACATTTTAAAGAAAAAGCACTTGACTGGGTGTGGTGGCTCATGCCTGCAATCCCAGCACTTTGGGAGGCTGGGGTGGGTGGATCACTTGAGGTCAGGAGTTTGAGACCAGCCTGGACAACATGGTGAAACCCCGTCTCTACTAAAAATACAAAAATTAGTCAGGCATGGTGGCTCCAGCCTGTAATCCCAGCTACTCGGGAAGCTGAAGCAGGAGAATCACTTGAACCTGGGAGGCAGAGGTTGCAGTGGGCTGAGATCACGTCACTGCACTCCAGCCTGGGTGAAAGAGTGAGACGCCGTCTCAAAAAAAAAAAAAGAGAAAAACAAGAAGGAAAGAAGGAAGGAGGGAAGGAAGGAAGGAAGGAAGGAAGGAAGGAAGGAAGGAAGGAAGGAAGGAAGG
>NC_045434.1:15205197-15213190 GCF_002776525.5 Piliocolobus tephrosceles
AGGAAGGAAGGAAGGAAGGAAGGAAGGAAGGAAGGAAGGAAGGAAGGGGAAGGGAAGGAAAGATCACTTGGGTGATTCTTTGAGTTGTACATTGATCTCATCCCCCCCCCCCTTTTTTTTAATGGAACGCCATTTTTACTTGAAAGAATGATTGATAATTTAATTTAATTTTTTCTAATTATAATTTTTCAGACTTGGATATTAAGAAGATATTTTCTTGAAAATGAACAAAGTAAATCTCTTATTCCATGGAAAACCACTGGCAGTATTTGTTACCAGTGTTAAAATTTGAGCTTCCAAGCAACAACCAGGATTTTAAAAAGCTTTTAGCTGCTAATGTGAGCTCAACAACTTTTCAAATACTTAAAAGACTTTCTTGATAAGATTGGTAGTGATGTCAATTAATGAGATTTTTGATATTGGATAATGAGATGTGGCAACATTTGGAAAATCTAAATAACTCAGAGAACCAATATGTTTCAAAAGACCAATGTCATTTTGATATCTCCAAAGTGTGCAAAAAGATCCATTCAAAGCGTATTAAAGAAAAGTTCATTGACAATGGTTTCACATTCCACATTGCAACTAATCTTTAAGCGACTACTACTTTTTTTAGCGTTGGTTTGGTATCAAAGAATATCCATGGGTACCGAAAAGGCTATTAAAGATACATCTGCCTTAGAAAAGATTAGTGGTTATCAGGAGTTAGAGAGGTGGGGAAGGAGAAAGGGAGGAAAGGGAACAGGTATAAAAACAGTAGCATGAGAGACCTGGGGGATGGAACTGTACTGTGTCTTGACTGTGATGATGGTCACATAAATCTGCATACGTGATAAAATCACACAGAACTAAATATACACACACACACATACACACAAGTTAATGTATGTAGGACTGGTGGAATCTGAATAAAGTCATTGGATTTTATCAATATTGACTTCTTAGTTGTGATATCGTACAGTAATTATGCATGATTATTGCATAATTATTGCATAATAATTATGCATAATTCCATTGGCGAGAATCAGGTGAAGGGTTTTAGGATTCCTCTGTATTATTTCTTACAATTGCATGTAAATCTACAGTTCCATCCAAACAAAAAGTTAAAAAAATGCTTTGCCTTTTGCAAATATATATCTATGTGAGGCCAGAATTTCTCCATATACTTCAGCCAGGACAATATATTGCAACATGTTGAATGCAGAAACATATAAGACAATGCAGCTATCTTCTATTAACCCAGACATAAAAGAAATTTATAAACATATGAAACAATACCAGTCAACTTACCTATATGTTTTAGTTTGGGGAAAATGAATTATTTCTAAAAATGTATTTAATGTTACCATGTAATGGATTTATTGATGTTATCTTTAAAATAAAGCTATAAATATTTTACACATGTCCCTTTTAATTTCCAATATAGAAATGATTGATAGTTAGGAAGCACAGGCACAAAAACTCTTTGAAGTTTTTAATAATTTTTTAAGCATGTTAAGAGGTCCTGAGATCAAAAAAATTTGAGACTTGTCCACAAAGGGAAATAAACTCTGCCAATAAAGCATTTGTTCAAGTGAGGGCATAAGACCCTTTGTTCAATACCTTGTGATAACAAGGGCAGTACAGACAAAGCTGGGGCATTTAAGCAAGATGTTACTAAAGGCAAATGAGACCACAAAATGGAATTCAGCCCTCACATTAACCCAGAACACCTGGCTTTCTCTCTTGGGTTCCACTTAGACCGGAGGACCATAAGCTCAGAGCGTGATTATGCTTTTCCTCTCCTGTTGCACCTGCTTTGACTTCAGTTTCCTGTCTAAAAGGCGCCTCAGTAGCTAATACCAGAAAAGATCATCCCTTTCATAGGAGATCTAATCTACCTGCAGGAGCAGTGATGACCCTAGAGAGGAAGAAGAGGAAAAAGTTCCCACGGGAATTGGTGGTGAAGAAACCTCTGATCTTTAAAAATTCAGCTTCGATAGTACAAAACGGGGGGTGTGGTTTACAGTGAAAAAATGAGGGATGAGGAAGTGGAGATGGTGGACATTAATCCAGAGTTGTCCTTTCCATTGAGGGCCTTACAGAGTCAAGATAAGCCAGTATAAGGAGATAGCAACCCGAGAGAGGGACAGGCTTTGTGGAGCAATTGAAAGACGGTAGGTATCAGTGAGGAGGGTTGTGTGAGGTGACCAAATGTCCTGGATTCCTGGTCACAGGACATTCAATCCTGAAGTCTTGGGATGGCTGGTCACCCTCAGTATGAGAGAGTCTTGCAGATGAAACGTAAGTGGGGACTTTCTGGGTGGGTAGGAGTAGCTAAGTGAAAAGGGATGAGATTGGCTGAGGGCAGTGGCTAACGCCTGTAATCCCAGCACTTTGGGAGGCTGAGGTGGGCAGATCGTCACTTGAGGTCGGGAATTTGAGAGCAGCCTGGCCAACATGGTGAAACCTCATCTCTACTAAAAATACAAAACTTAGCCAGGCATGATGGCAGGCACCTGTAATCTCAGATGCTCAGGAGGCTGAAGCAGGAGAATCGCTTGAACCTGAGCAAGGCGGAGGTTGCAGTGAGCTGAGATCGCATTACTGCACTCTAGCCTGGGCAACAGAGTGAGACTCTTGTCTCAAAAAAAAAAAAAAAAAAAAAGAGATGACAGGAGAGTGATGGGATCATGAGGAGATTGAAGAAGAAAGTATTCATAGAGACACAGAACAATGATTATGGGTTCACCAGTCATTGAGGTCACTCAACTAGAGAAAAGGATATTTTCTTGGAAGGAGCTGAGAAAGGAAATCAGATTAGAAAGAACTTAAAAATGGACTAAGGGCCAGGCGCGGTGGCTCAAGCCTGTAATCCCAGCACTTTGGGAGGCCGAGACGGGCGGATCACGAGGTCAGGAGATCGAGACCATCCTGGCTAACCCGGTGAAACCCCGTCTCTACTAAAAAATACAAAAAACTAGCCAGGCGACGTGGCGGGCACCTGTAGTTCCAGCTACTCCGGAGGCTGAGGCAGGAGAATGGCGTAAACCCGGGAGGCGGAGCTTGCAGTGAGCTGAGATCCGGCCACTGCACTCCAGCCCGGGAGACAGAGCGAGACTCCGTCTCAAAAAAAAAAAAAAAAAAAAAAAAAAAAATGGACTAAGATATCTGGATATGAGGAGAGATGAAAAACTCTGCAGCGGTTAGAGGGAGGGGTGAGGAAAAATACTCCCTCAAAAACTGTATGTGAATGCTTTAAAAAAGGGAACACTTTTTGGGATATAAAATGTTTTCACCAACTTTTAGTTATTTTCCCCCAAACCTTTCCATTTCTAGATGTAAAACACACAATTTTAGAGATTATTAATAGCTCAATAGGATTGTCCGTATCGGGTCCCGTGCCAAACATCTTGTGACAAAAAGCACCTGGACTGGTATCCTGAAACTTTGGAAATGCCAGCTGTCATACTTACGGTGGATTACATTTGGGAGATAGGGCATGTGTGTATGTGTGTGTGTTTTACCTGGGTGGTATAATCTGGTATAGCCCACCATCAATTGCTGAGCAATACAAGGGAATATAACACTGCGATGAACAGCAAGCATATGCAGGAAGACATAGATTCCAACCCTGGCTTTGCCTTTGTTACTTGAAACCTCCTTTTTATTGCCGTTCGTAAAATGGTGGAACAATAGTATCTGCCCTGTGGTGTTGTTTTGAGGATTCATTGAGCTAATGCATTAAAGCATAGCATTTAACTAGTGCTAACACATGTTAGTTGTTATTTTAATATTAGATATTGTTTATGAAGGACTTATTTAAACAGAAAATTCAATAGAAGGCATATTTATTCCTTCTCCCCCCCTACCCCCCGCATTTGGTATGTTTTCCTATGCCAAAGATCAATTTCACTGTGCCAAAAAAATTTAAACATTTTCCTTAGGATAGTCAGAATTAAAAGTTGGACTAGTAACTTCCAAGACTCTTGAGTATATCACATCTAAAAACATAATGCTTTCTGAGCAAACCAAATTATACATATAAGAGATTAATTGTAACCTTTATCCTGTTGTCATCATTTTTGTTTGTTTGTTTGTTTGTTTGTTTGTTTTTGAGGCGGAATCTCACTCTGTTGCCCAGGCTGGTGTGCACTTGTGCGATCTCAGTTCACTGCAACCTTTGCCTCCCAGGTTCAAGCAATTCTCCTGCCTCAGCCTCCAGAGTAGCTGGGATTACAGGCACCCACCACAACGCCCAGCTAATTTTTGCATTTTTAGTAGAGACAGGATTTCACCATGTTGGCCAGGCTGGTCTTGAACTTCTGACCTCAGGTGATTCGCCTGCCTCAGCCTCCCAAAGTGCTGGGATTACAAGTTTGAGCCTTTGTGCCCAGCCCTGTTGTCATCAGTATTCTGACTTGCTCATCATGAACAACGCTGCAATAAATTCAAGTAATAAGTATATTCACTTGGTTTGTAAAACAGATTGGACAAAATATACAGAAAGAACAGGTTCATCATTTGACACCTATTTTTGTGAATGTCAAGCGTTAATCTAGTTATTTGGAATACAATGGTGAATAAAACTAAGTTGGCTGTTACCATAGACCTTATATTTTAGCAGGATTAAGTGAAAAATAGACAGGATAAATAAGTAAATTATGTAGTATGTTAGAATTTGATAACTTCTGTATAAAAAGTAAAAGGAGTGTAAGAAAAGATGGGTAAGATGGGCCAGGAATGGGGACGGGAGGTGGCCTGGTATTCAGTAGGGAGGACAGGGTAGCCTCATTGAGAAGATAAGATTTGAGCGAAGACGTGAGGGACAGGAGAGGTTTGGCAAGCAATTATCTGGAGAAAGTTTAAGTGAACAAATACTACAAGGGAATGTTTCGACTTTCACATTCTCTGAAGGCCCAGTTCATTACATCAGTATTACAGTTGAGTAATTATAAATGAAGGAGGTGTTAGTAAAAAGTAGCATGAAGTTCTTTTTGAAGGTCTTGTGAGCTTGTAAATTAGCTTTTTTCCCTTGACTCTGGTTTTCTGGTTCATTTTCAGGCATTTAAAGATGTGGGGTCTTGAGCTTCAGTTTAGTGACAAGTTAAAACAAACAAGTAAAAAAAAAGATGTGCACTTAAACAAGTAAGAATAATGACAACAATGCTGATGGTGCTGATGATACAGCAACAGTAATAAGTTAACATTTATTGGCATCTGTTGTTAGTGTCAAAGCTTTGAATTCAGCCTGTGTTAGGTTACACTCTTTATTCTCACAGCTTCAGCTGCCTTTCAGCTATTTAAACAGAGTAATTGTGATTTTTAGAATTTCTGTAACTTTAATCAGTGGACAGGACTGGAGCCCTGCCTGTTCATGCTTAGAGTTACAGATTATAGCAAGCGCTGCTGAAATGGACAATGAGCTACTTCATTCAATAATGCAACAAAGTAAAAACCTGAGTGGTTCCAGAAAGCCCAGGTCTTTTGTAAACCCTTGAAGATAGCCTTTCTGAAGTAAACTATCAAGCTCCTGACCTTGAACCTGAGATAGGAAGGCTGCCATTCTACCCTGAGTTGCCGTTTTTGTACATTTGTCTGATGAAAATTGGTTTTATTGTATTTACAATTCACTGGACTCTTTTCAAACATAATGAGTAATTCTTCACAACCTGCTAGAAATATTAAACAAAGGACACAGAGGACAAAGATTTTTTTTTTTTAAAGGCTGGTCATCCTTCTAAGGTCACAGAGAATAAATCATAGAGAAATTGGTTTATACTTGCTGTGTGTGTTTTTTAAATGCCAAAAGTTGGTCATACTACCTGTTTTTGTGAGTTAATTTTCCTTCCCTGCACAAATTTACTCTGTAGTGCCTTATATCTTATTTGTTCTATGGAAATGATGGTTTTCTGTATATCAGATCTATTTTTGGGAGGTGTAACTTCCTTAAAGTGGAATGTGACATTCATTAAAAGCTGAACTTACACCACTGACCATTTTAGAGACCTTGAGATTTTGTTCAGTTCTCCAAATTTTTCATCCACATATAAAATTTGACTAGTATTAACATACCCCTTTAAGAATACTGTATAATGACTATAATGAGAAGTAATGAGATGATAAAATGGAACAGCTCTTTAGAAATTCTCAGAAAAGAAAGACTAAGTAAATCCAATCATTTATTTCCAGTTACTGCATGAAGCATACACTAACTTAACACAATCTATGTAGTTCCAGTTTCTTTCATGAAATAATCTGTTTTTTCTGCGGTATTTTAAAATGTTTTCTGACATTTCCAAAGCACTCTTAAATTAACTTAGCTAACATTGTCTTCTCTCTTTATTATTACTATTATTATTATTATTATTATACTTTAAGTTCTAGGGTACATGTGCATAACGTGCAGGTTTGTTACATATGTATACTTGTGCCATGTTGGTGTGCTGCACCCATCAACTCGTCAGCACCCATCAACTCGTCACTTACATCAGGTATAACTCCCAAGGCAATCCCTCCCCGCTCCCCCCTCCCCATGATAGGCCCCAGTGTGTGATGTTCCCCTTCCCGAGTCCAAGTGATCTCATTGTTCAGTTCCCACCTATGAGTGAGAACATGTGGTGTTCAGTTTTCTGTTCTTGTGGTAGTTTGCTAAGAATGATGGTTTCCAGCTGCATCCATGTCCCTACAAAGGACACACACTCGTCCTTTTTTATGGCTGCATAGTATTCCATGGTGTATATGTGCCACATTTTCTTAATCTAGTCTGTCACTGATGGACATTTGGGTTGATTCCAAGTCTTTGCTATTGTGAATAATACCCAAAGGATTATAAATCATGCTGCTATAAAGACACATGCACACGTATGTTTATTGCGGCACATTTTCTTCTCTTATATGTGAATGCGGAACATACCAGTTATGGCTTCTCTGTTTGAATCCATTCCCATTGCTGCTTTTTCTAACCTCCTGGTTATCACTTATTCTCTGTAAGAATTTTCAGTGCCCAAAGACGTAGAATCTGCATTAGGATGTGGCCTTCCTGAATTTTCGGGATGTTGTTGTTACCCTATAGGGTGGTCTTTGTTATCCTGAAGGCACTGGTGAATGTGAAGTACTTTGAAAACTATAATGTGTCGTATAAATGTGAAGTATTATTTGTGGTTGCTACTTAAGAACAGGGTCATTTGAAGTCTTCCTAATCTTTTACAATGTCACTTGACAAAGTTGAGGGTTCAGTGAGTGAAAGTTTCCAGTAAGTATCCCTTTCAGGGGTATTTCCTTACCTGACAATTCTCTTGGACAAACTGGTTTTCTGTAATAACGTAAGAATATATATATATTTTTTAAAAAAGCCCCCAGCCTAACGCAAAGATTTCAAATTAAACATCTCGAAAAATATTGACAAATTATGGTTTTGAGCCACCGCTTCCCATTTATACACAATATTGATTCTCCTTCATGTTAACTTTGGTACTGAAAACTTTATTTTTCCTACTTAGATGGATTCTAACCCTACTTCTGAAAGCAAAGTTAATATTCTCTTAGCTATTAATTATTCTCTTGATTAGTTGCCTCCATCTTTTTAAATGTTTTCCATGTAGAAGTAACCTAGAAAAACTTGTATGTGTGTCCTCTAATTATTTTTATACACATATCTTTAAATAAAATGGAATAAAACACACATTTTGAAAAGATCATATACACAAAAGGATCCTTTGAAAAGTTAAAATTCTCCCCTATACTCTTTACTCCCCAGCCATCCATTTTCTTGCTTAAGAATTTAATTTGAGCCGGGCGCGGTGGCTCAAGCCTGTAATCCCAGCACTTTGGAAGGCCGAGACGGGCGGATCACAAGGTCAGGAGATGGAGACCATCCTGGCTAACCCGGTGAAACCCCGTCTCTACTAAAAAATACAAAAAACTAGCCGGGCGAGGTGGCGGGCGCCTGTAGTTCCAGCTACTCTGGAGGCTGAGGCAGGAGAATGGCGTAAACCCGGGAGGCGGAGCTTGC
>NC_045434.1:15213590-15321901 GCF_002776525.5 Piliocolobus tephrosceles
GCAAGCTCCGCCTCCCGGGTTTACGCCATTCTCCTGCCTCAGCCTCCCGAGTAGCTGGGACTACAGGCGCCCGCCACCTCGCCCGGCTAGTTTTTGTATTTTTAGTAGAGACGGGGTTTCACCGTGTTAGCCAGGATGGTCTCGATCTCCTGACCTCGTGATCCGCCCGTCTCGGCCTCCCAAAGTGCTGGGGTTACAGGCTTGAGCCACCGCGCCCGGCTTGGTTGGTCTTTTCTTATTGATGCTTAGGAGGTCTGTGTATACTAAATAACTTTATATGTCTTGGTCATGAGGTTCACATATTTTTCCTGATTTGTCTAGATTTTTTCTTTTTCTTTCTTTCCTCTCTTTCTTTCTTCATTCCCTCCGCACTTTCTCTCTTTCTGTCTTGCTTGCTTGTTTTCTTGCTTTTACTTCTATATAGTTGAATCTGTTGTTGAATCTGTTCCTTTATGGTTTCTAAGTCATAGTACAAATAGTCTTTCCCACTTACTGAAAATTATTTTTCATCGGTTTTCTTCTGTTCCATACCACTTCCTGGTTCTCTGTCCCATCTCACTGACAAGTCTGTCTACCCATCCCTTCGTGCCACAATATTCTAGTGTCTGCTAGGACTAATCTTCACTAATATTTTTTTCTAGAATTTTCCTGACAATTCTTCTTTGCTTAATCATTCATACTGAATACAAACTACACTCATGCCTGTGAGCAGTTCACAGATCAAGGAGCAGAGCATTGCCAGAAGCCCAGAAACTCCTTTTAATTGCTGGCCTGTCATGGCAAATTAGGTTTGCCTGTTTTCTAATTTCATATAAATGGAATCATATACTCCTTTGAGCTTATTGAGATTAACATTTTATTTCTAAGATCCATCTGTGTTGTGATGTGTAATTTTAGTTTCTTCCTGTGGGTTTTCAAAATCGAGATAATGTTAGAGTTATACGTCAGTTTAGCAAGAATTAGTGTATTTATGACACTGAATCTTCTGGGTACACAGTGTTTATGCCTTTCCATGTGCTTAATCTTTTTTGTTTCTTTCAGTTACATTTTAAGGTTTTCTTCACAGGCTTTTTTTTCTAATCCATTGACCGATGGCCCAGAACAATATAAATAGTAGTCTTCCTAATGGACATCCAAAATTTCCCTATTTTACTAGGCATCCTTTATGTTTTGACCATCCTTGTACTCCAGGGATGAACCCTGTTCGGATTTTTATGTGTTGCTACATTTGTTTCTAATACCTAATTTGCATTTTTACATCATCATTCATAATTGTGATTGAGTGTATTTATGGATTTTTATTGAATTTTTGGAATGTATTATGCTACCTTCATACAGAGAATTTAGAAGGATTTTTCCTCTTGTTTAGTGTTCTGAAATAGCTTAAGTTACATCGGAATCACCTATTTCATAAAGTTGATGTAAAAATCTGCTGTGAAATAACTTGGGCCTGGTGCTTCTTTAAATTATAGTTTTGTAATAATATTCTCTATTTCTTCTACAGATCATTTTTCTCTTATTTCAATACATAAAGATTTTCAGTATCTTCTGGGTCATGATTTCACAATTTATGTTTTTCTAGATGATTATCCAATTTATACCTAGGTTCTACATTTATTTGATTACTCAAGAGCAAACTATTCTCTTAAGATTTTTTAATTTCTTCTTTTTCTATTTGTTTTCTCCTTTTCATTTCCTTTGTGCCTATTTGTCTTTTACCCTTTGTTTCTACTTAGGTTGGCTATTAATTTATCTATGTTATTGTTTCCTGTGCCCACCCCCCACCAGCTTTGTAATTATTATTGTTATTATTACTATTATTATTATTTTGAGACAGAGTCTTGCTCTGTTGCCCAGGATAGAGTACAGTGGTGCAGTCTCAGCTCACTGCAACCTCCACCTCCTAGGTTCAAGCAATTCTTCCTGCCTCAGCCTCCCAAGTAGCTGGGACTACAGGTGCCCACAACCACACCTGGCTAATTTTTGTATATGTAGTAGAGACGGGGTTTTGCCATGTTGGCCAGGCTGGTCTCGAAGTCCTGACCTCAGGTGATCCACCTACCTCGGCCTCCCAAAGTGGTGGGATTACAGGCATGAGCCACCGCACCCAGCTGCAATTATTTTTAAGTTCTATTTATTTTTGTATTTTCTATTGCAAGTATAGTTATCAGTACATTCCATTACATTCCATCTGCCTTCCCTGGGTTAATTGTTATTATTTTTCTTAATTCTTGATTTCAATGTCTAATTTGTTTATTTTTATTGTTTCTTGTATTAATTAGGATAGGCTAAGCTGCAGTAACAAATGGATCCCCCAAATTTTGGTGACTTAATGCAGTAAAAATTAATTTATTTCTATTGCAATTTATTTCCATGTAAGAAGCAGATATTTGTGCCTATTACTCAGTTTTTCTATACTGAAGTTATTCAAGGCTGTGGTGTTCTGCTTTGCAACTTGAATTCTTTCTTCTTCTTCTTTTTTTTTTTGAGACGGAGTCTTGCTCTGTTGCCCAGGCTGGAGTGCAGTGGCCGGATCTCAGCTCACTGCAAGCTCCGCCTCCCGGGTTTACGCCATTCTCCTGCCTCAGCCTCCGGAGTAGCTGGGACTACAGGCGCCCGCCACGTCGCCCGGCTAGTTTTTTGTATTTTTAGTAGAGACGGGGTTTCACTGGGTTAGCCAGGATGGTCTCGATCTCCTGACCTCGTGATCCGCCCGTCTCGGCCTCCCAAAGTGCTGGGATTACAGGCTTGAGCCACCGCGCCCGGCCTTGAATTCTTTCTTCTTATTATAATTTGCAAAATGGAGCCAAGAACTGGCAACACATATAAACAAGCATTTTTTTTTCCCACCTCTGGAGCCATGGGCTTGATCGTTTTTGGTAAGTCCTCCAAATTCCTGAAGGTGAGTTTTGCAAAGTCTTTGATCACCTCATAACTTGGGTCTCCATTTTTCCAGGCAGGCTGCCCTGCCTCCTTGTTCTTCAGTTGTTAAACAACTGCTCAGGCAATGTTGGCGCTTTTAGGTTTTATTATATTAGTACACTATTTCCAGGTAATAGCTTCTGTGTTCGTTATGGTAGGTAATACTATGGTAACAAACAAATCCCTAGAATTTAGTTGCTTAACACAAGAAAAAATGTTATCTGGCTTATTAGAACACCTGGGCAGGAACTCAGTTCAGCCATGTGAATGTTCTCCTCATAGTCAGAGACCCAGGCTGAACATAACTTGTGACTTCCTGCTATGGTTTGGAGATGTGTGTGTTTGGCTTCACCAAGTCTCGTTTTGAAAGTTGATCCCAATGTCAGAGGTATTTGGGTCATAAGGGCAGATCCCTGGTGAACAGCCTGGTGCCCTCCTTGTGGTAATGAGTGAGTTCTCACTGTATTAGTTTCTAGGAGAGCTGATTGTTAAAAAGAGCTGGGGATCTCTCTCCTCTCTCTTTTGCCTTCTCTCCTGCCATGTGACCTACACACAACAGCTCCCTTTTGCCTTCCGCCATGAGTAGAAGCTGCCTGAGGACCTCACCAGAAGCAAATACGGATGCCATGCTTCTTGTTCAGCCTGCAGAATCGTGAGCGGAAAAAACCTCTTTTCTTTATAAACGACCCAGCCTCAGGTATTCCTTTACAGCAATACACATGGACAGGGACACCTCATAGCAACTTTACTGTCATGAGCACCCAGCCAGCAGAAAGACCTGGAAGAACATCTGGGAAGCTGAATGTGCTGGGCCTGGCGGGATACAGACCTCTCTCCCACTACTGTTCCAGAACTCAGTTGCATGGCTGCAAGTCCCCAAAAGATGTTCTGGGAAATGTGGTGTGCATTATTCTTCAAGAAGGGGACAGTGGTTTCTGGTAGACAACCAGTGGTCTCCTCTACATATTTTTGATAGCATAATTATTTGGGTCTGTATATTTTCCTTTGAGAACTGGTATTTTTTCCCCTTTTGGATCCTATTGGTACTGATATACTATCAGTTTTCAATAAGATACGTTAGATATTTCATTATTTTGATCTTTACTTATTTTTTGAACCAACACGTTTTGAGCAAAAATTTTTTAAAATTCTGGATGATAGATATTGGTTTATTTCCTAGTTGGCTATTAGCCTCTAATTTTATTCAATTATAATCAGAAAATACTGTTTGTATTGTTTTTCCTCTTGTGAGTTCATTGAGATTTTCTTTTATGAATATAGACTCAGATTCTGCGAGTGCTCTGAGAATGTTTTGAAATGACGGTACATTCTATATAAATGGAGTTCATAGTTGACATACACATATCAATTATGTTATTCAGGAATTAGTAATAACTTTATTATTTATTTGATGTGTAATGGGCAGAAAAAGGAGAATTGAATCCTTCTTTAGGTTGTTTCTTATTTATTCCAAAAATGCTTATTATTTTTACTCTTTTAAAAATTTTGAGATGGAGTCTCACTCTGTCACCTAGGCTGGAGGACAGTGGTGCAATCTCAGCTCACTGCAACTGCTGCCTCCCAGGCCCAAGTGATTCTCATACCTCAGCCTCCTGAGTAGCTGGGACTACAGGTGCCCACCACCATGCCTGGCTAATTTTTGTATTTTTAATAGAAATGGGATTTCATCATGTTGGCCAGGCTGGTCTTGAACTCCTAACCTCAGGGAATCCACCCACCTCAGCCTCCCAAAGTGCCAGGATTACAGATGTGAGCCACTGCGCCCAGCCAAATTAAGTTATATATATTTTTTAATTTTATTATTATTATTATTATTATTATTATTATTATTATTTTGAGGGAGTCTCCTCTGTTGCCCAGGCTGGAGTACAGTGGCATGATCTTGGCTTACTGCATCCTCTGCTTCCTGGGTTCAAGGGATTCTCCTGCCTTAGCCTCCAGAGTAGCTGAGATTATGGGAGCCCACCACCACACCCGGCTAATTTTTGTATCTTAGTATAGATGGGGTTTCATCATGTTGATCAGGCTGGTCTTGAACTCCTGACCTCAAATGATCCACCTGCCTTGGCCTCCCAAAGCGATGGGATTATAGGCATGAGCCACTGCACCTGGACATATTCCAAATATTTTAACTGATAAATGTTGGTGCTATTTTCTTTTGATCATGGATATACATAACTTCAAATTTTGTATTGTGAATTTCTTTCTTTATGAAGATTGTCTCATTTAATAATTTGATTTCATTAATTTTATTTAATAAGATTTTGAGCTTCCCTTATCACACACCCACCCACCATTTGTTCCTCGTTTGTCTGAGGAGCTTTTGCCTATTTTTATTACTTTCAGTTTTTCTGAGACACTCTTTCATAGGTGTATCTCCTATAAACAACTAATTCTTGGATTTTCTCTAAGATTCATTTGGATTTCTTTTGTCCTTTAATAGGTAAGTTAAAGCCATTTACACTTATCATTATTACCAACATATTTTGTTTCATTTTATATCACATTTTGTGTTTCATTTGTTTCTTTTACTTTAAAAACAATTTTTCACTATGTAGTTTGTGTTTTTTTACTATTTTGTTTTATGCAGCTTCTGAAAATTTGGAAGAATTATAGTTTTTGGCTTTAGAGTTATCTTTTTCAATTTAACATGTTAATCTTTTTTAGATGTTCTCTATTGATTTCTTACTATAAACGGGGTTAAAAATAGTTTATTTTTACTTCTTTTTCTTTTCTTCTGCTCCTCTACCACTCAGCTTTATCTGGTAAGTTTATGTTTCTTAGGATTTACTCCTATACCATTAAATATCTTTATACATCTATTATTTGGTGTGTCAGAATTAAATATCTTCGGGCTTCTTACCTTCTCTCTTCTCCTATTTCTTTTTCTTTCTTTCTTTCTTTCTTTTTTTTGAAACAGAGTCATGCTCTGTCACCTAGGCTGGAGTGCAGTGGCACCATCTCGGCTCACTGCAACCTCCATCTCCTGGGTTCAAGCAATTGTCCTGACTCAGCCTTCCAAGTAGCTGGGATTGCAGGCATCCACCATTATGCCCTGGCTAATTTTTTTTTTTTTTTTTTTTTTTTTTTTTTTTTTTTTGAGGCAGAGTCTTGCTCTGTCGCCCGGACTGGAGTGCAGTGGCCGGATCTCAGCTCACTGCAAGCTCCGCCTCCCGGGTTTACGCCATTCTCCTGCCTCAGCCTCCCGAATAGCTGAGACTACAGGCGCCCGCCACCTCGCCCAGCTAGTTTTTTTGTATTTTTAGTAGAGACGGGGTTTCACCGTGTTAGCCAGGATGGTCTCGATCTCCTGACCTCGTGATCTGCCCGTCTCGGCCTCCCAAAGTGCTGGGATTACAGGCTTGAGCCACCGCGCCCGGCCTTAATTTTTTTTTTTGTATTTTTAGAAGAGACAGGGTTTTGTCATGTTGGCCAGGCTGGTTTCGAACTCCTGACCTCAAATGATCCACCGCTCTTGGCCTCCCAAAGTGCTGGGATTACAGGCATAAGCCACTATGCCCAGCTTCTTCTCCCATTTCTTTTGATAGCTTTAGTTAGTTGTATCATTTCTTCATGTATGGATTTGGTATCATTTGTGTCTTGCTCTATATCATAAGCCGTACCTTTTAGTCTTATTTATACTAAATGGACTCAATGCTCACATCTGGCTTTTTGTCAGTTTCTCAATTCATTACTTGGTTAACAGAAGTTCATCCTTTGGTATCCCCTTCCAAGAAGACTCGTGCGAATGTTGTCTTCTGAGTTCTTACACATTACATGGCCGTCATGCTTAAATGACTGTTTTGCTTAGAGGTAATGCAGTGGTTCAGATGCAGCTCTGGAGCGTGGGCTCGGAACTCACTCTGCTGAGGTTTGAAACTGGCTGCGATCCCTTAGCACAAAGACGATTTACTTAACCTCTCTGTGCTTGTTTTCTTGCTTGCAAAATGGGAGTGATTATAGCACCTTCCTCAAAAACTGATGTTGCGGACTAAGAATGAATAGATGTGGAATGCTAATAATAGTGCCTGGCACAGAGAGATTATTCAATGGAAGCTACCACTATGTCTTACAAAAATTTTTAGATCCACCATAATAACAGTGCCTTAGTCTTTTTGTGTTGCTGTAAAGGAATACCTGAGGCTGGGTAATTTATAAGGAAAAGTGGTTTATTTGGTTCACAGTTCTGCTGGCTGTACAAGAAGCATGGCACTAGCATCTGCTTCTGGGGAGGGCTTCAGGCTGCTTCCACTCACGACAGAAAGCAAACGGGAGCTGGTGTGTCACATGGCGAGAGAGAGCACGAGAGAGAGAAGGGGGGTGCCGGGTTATTTTTAACAATCAGTTCTCCCAGGAACTAAGAGTGAGAACTCACTCTCTCTGAGAATGGCACCAAGCCATTCATGAAGGATCTGCCTTCAGGACCCAAACGCCTCCCACCACGCCCACCTGCACAGATGGGGATCAGATTTCAACATGAGATTTGGAAAGAAAAAATATCCAAAGTATATCAAGTAGCAAAAATGTACATTGATCTTTCACAGAGGGTTTTGTAACCATAATTTCATCAACTTCTCACATTATATAAATCTGAAGAAAATTCTGAGGTCAAGCTACCACTTTCCTTTTATAGGTAACTTTATTTATTTATCTTTTTTTATCGGATTACCCAACAGATTCCTTATCTTCAAATTTTGATAACTTTACCAGAATATATATCTTTTTAAAAATCACTATTTTATTTTAAGGTAGAGTACTTGCAGAGAAAAATGCATAAAACACATATACACAGCTTAATAAATTTTTATAAAGCAAATACTCTTGTAATCATGAGCCAGGTAAACATACAGAATATTTTCATATTCCAGAAGCCCGCTGAGTGTCCTTCCTAATCACAACATTCTCAGAATAAATTGCCTCTTCAGAACTGGTAAACACACAAGGGAAAATCAAATCTTAAAATCTAAATTGAATAATTCTTCACTATCATGTGAAGGAGTCAGATACCTTCAAGCACATATTTTCGTTTATTTTTTTTTATTTTTTTTTTTTTTTTTTTTTTTTTTTTTTTGAGACGAAGTCTCGCTCTGTCGCCCAGGCTGGAGTGCAGTGGCCGGATCTCAGCTCACTGCAAGCTCCGCCTCCCGGGTTTACGCCATTCTCCTGCCTCAGCCTCCCGAGTAGCTGGGACTACAGGCGCCTGCCACGTCTCCCGGCTAGTTTTTTTGTATTTTTTAGTAGAGACGGGGTTTCACAGTGTTAGCCAGGATGGTCTCGATCTCCTGACCTCGTGATCCGCCCGTCTCGGCCTCCCAAAGTGCTGGGATTACAGGCTTGAGCCACCGCACCCGGCCTATTTTTTTTTTTGAATACAGCTTTATTGAGGTATAATTCACATGCCATACAATTCAGCCACTTAAAGGTATATTTCCCAACCGAATAAAAATATTTCTGTGCTCTTTCGGGCCTTTTCAGACTTGCTTAAAGACGTGCCCTGCTTTCCCCAGATAGATTCATTAAGTAAGTAATAAGTGTTTTTAGAACCTTGTGTTGTTTGTGTGATGTCACTAGTGTTGACATCCAAACCAAATTTTAGATGGTGTTCCATGCTACCAGTACAGGATATCTACATGTTGTTGCCCAAGTTTTCTATTTCCTTGTTAATCTTCTGCCTAGTTGTTTGATCCATTATTGAAAGTCAGGATATTAAAGTCTCCAACTATTGTTGTTGGATTATTAACTTCTCCCTTTAATTCTGTCAGTTTTTGTTCTTTACGTTTTGAGGTTCTGTTGTTGGGCACATATAGGTTTATAACTATTTTATCTTCTTAATGAATTGACCCTTTAATCATTATAAAATGCTTTTTCTTAGTAAAAACTTTTGTTCAAAGTCTATTTTGTCAGATATTAGTACAAATAAATAATAATAGTCACCCACAAAACACTCTAACTCTCTTGGTTTGCTTCTTCTACCCTTTTACTTTCCACCTGTTTATGTCCTTGAATCTAAAGTGTGTCTTTTCTAGCATTCGATCATATCATTTGATCATGTTTTTAAATTCATCCTGGCAAACTTTACCTTTTGAGTTTAGTGTTTAACCCGTTTTCATTTAGTGTAATTGCTGATAAGTTGAATTTATATCTGTCATTTGGATACTTGTTTTTATGTCATGTGTGTTTTTCTTTTTCTCTTCCTCCATCACTGCCTCTTCTGTTGTTAAGTGGATATTTTCTAGTTTATTCCTTTTGTGTTTCCTTTACTGTATTTTAAAATTTAATTTCTAGGCTGGGCATAATAATGGCTCATGCCTATAATCCCCATGTTTTGTGAGGCCAAGGCGGGTGGATCATTTGAGCCCAGGGGATTCAAACCAGTCTGTGCAACATAGTGGGATCCTGTCTCTACAAAAAAATACACATTTTAAAAATTAACTGGATGTGGGAGCACATGCCTGTAGTCTTAGCTACTTGGGAGGCTGAGTGGGGAAGGATCACTACAGCCGGGGAGGTCAAGGCTGCATGAGCTGTAATTGCACCACTTCACTCCAGCCTGGGTGATGGAGTGAGACCCTGTCTCAAAAGAATAAATAAAATAAAAATAAAATGAAATTTAATATTTTAGTGATTGCCCTAGAAATTCCAATTAGCATATTAAAACAATCTAATTCAGATGAATATTAGCTTCATTTCAATATTATATAAAAACTAACAATATAACTCTATTTTATCTCATTTCCTTTGTGCTATTCTTTTTATACAAATTGTATCTTTATATATTATTAGTCCTTCAATATAGTTTTGTAATTCTTGCTTTATGATTTGTCTTTTAAAACAGATATGAGAATAAAGGAGCTATATACAAAATATGTTTATACCATAAAGAAACTTCTTCTACTATACAGAAGTCAATTGCCCTAGAACCTTTCTTCGTGTTATTATTATCATTGTTTTGTCATTTTGGGGATGGGGAATGATACATCTGTTTAATGTTTAGGTAAGTTAAAGACCTCTTTTGTTTCTGAAAAAGTTCTTCAATTTATAACTCATAATATTCCTTAGATTCCATTATTTCTATTCTGTTATTCAGGAACACTAATTTGTGTAGAAGATTAAAGAAAAATAACCTAAAAAAAAAAAATAACAGTCACACACAACACACACATACAATATACACTGACCATACAAGATATGAAGGTGATCTTCACAAAATGTAATTAGGTGAAAAGTAGAACTGTCATTTGGGTGAACAAGCTTTTTGCAATATTGAATTTGCCCTGTTTAAAGTCCTTCCTTGCTTTGCAATACCAATAATGTATTTTATTTTACTACATTCTAAGCAGTGTTCTGGTGCCGCCTAGTGCTACAAATGAGTAAAAGCCACTCTGTTTTTTCTTTTTCATCCTTTCTCCTCTGCCCACCTTTGCTTCCTTTCCCTCCCTTTATTCATCTCGTAATAACTGCCATTTTCTATTTCACATTTCACTGTCTGAATTATAATATGTGCTTAAAAGAGCCAAAAGATGCAATTTATTTTTTATGCTTACTCCTGGGTAGAGTTAAACACATTTGGGAAAATATCAAATTATCTGGGAGTAAAGGTTTAGTATTCTACCTATTAGGCATTTCTTCATTAACACAGTCTTTTTGTTGTCTGTATTTCCCTTCTTTGTGCTAACTGAATGAGGATTAGCCTACCTTTTCTCTGCCCCCTCCACCTTCTTTCAGTTCTATTCTGTGAGATCCTCACATCATTATAAATAATCTTTGCTTTACCTCTAACTCCTACACAAAATAATACTACCCCATGCTCATGCTCCTCTGTGTCACTTCTTCACATGTGTCCCCCATGTGCTGACACCATCATGTCCACTGTATAATTCCACCTCCACTGGAAGTGCATCACTTTATATTTCTGACCCCTTTAAACAAGTTTTAAAAGTTCATGACTTTTAAGCTGATATAAGTAAAAATGAATAATAAAAAAATAGATCATTCAAAAGAAGCCAAGAGAAAGCAAAAAAAAAAAAAAAAAAAAAACTGAAAAAAGACAAACTGAAAATCATGATATAGCCGGGCGCGGTGGCTCAAGCCTGTAATCCCAGCACTTTGGGAGACCGAGACGGGCGGATCACGAGGTCAGGAGATCGAGACCATCCTGGCTAACACGGTGAAACTCCGTCTCTACTAAAAAAAAAAAAAAAAACTAGCCGGGCAAGGTGGCGGGCGCCTGTAGTCCCAGCTTCTCGGGAGACTGAGGCAGGAGAATGGCATAAACCCGGGAGGCGGAGCTTGTAGTGAGCTGAGATCCGGCCACTGCACTCCAGCCTGAGCGACAGAGCAAGACTCCGTCTCAAAAAAAAAAAAGAAAAGAAAATCATGATATGATTAAATCCAGTACTATTACAACTGCATGAAATGTAAGACTAAATATTCTAATTAAAGTCAAAGATTATCAGATCAAATAAAAACCATATCTCAACGATATGCTGCTTATAGGAAACAAACATAAAGATAGAACATAAAGATACAGAAAAGTTAAAAGTAAAATGATACAAAAAGATATAACCATACAGACACTAACCAGAAGAACCCTGGGGTGACTGCGTTAACATCAGACAGAATGGAATTTAAATTATAAAAATTCCTGGAGATATTCTGTATGATTATAACAGGTTCATTTCTTCAGAAAGATATAAAACTTTAATTTAACATAGTGTGTATATAATATGTATATATGGTTTTATAGATATATATGTACATATACGATTTTTTGAGACAGGATCCCACTTTGTTGCCCAAGCTGGAGTACAGTGGCGTGAACACGGCTCACTGAAGCCTTGACCTCTCCTGCTCAAAGGATCTTCCTACCTCAGCCCCCGCAAGCAGCTGGGACTATAGGCACATGCCACCACACCCAGCTAATTTTTGTATTTTTTTGTAGAGACAGGATTTCGCCATGTTGCCCAGGCTAGTCTCAAACTCCTGAGCTCAAATGATCTGCTGGGACTACATATGATTTTATAATGATCTTTGATTTCTTACTTAGTTCTGTAGGAAATACTCTGAACTCTAAATAATTTTAATTATTTGAAATGTATTGAGGCTTGATTTATGTTAAATAATATGGTCCATTGTGTGTGTGTGCATTTGTATTTGGCAAAGGCAAATCTTAAAAAGAATGACACCTCTGTCACTAACTGATAGAAAAGCAGACGAAAAGTCTGTAAGGATGAAGAATATTTGAGCAAATTATTAGCAGATTTAACCAGTGGACATTTATAGAATACTGGACTTTTTGCATGCAGAAAAATCATTCTTTTTAAGCTGACACACACATTTACAAAACTAATCATATACTTTGCCATAAATCAAGTCTGACAGTTATTAAGAGTATGTTCTCTGGAATTAAATGAGGATATAGATTATCAGGAAGTGCTCATATATGTCTATATATACTTAGAAGCAATATATTTCCAAGTAATCAGGTCAAAGGAATCCTAATGGAAATTAGAAAATATTCTAAACTGAATGTAGTAAAATATATTGAAATTTGTAGAATGCAACTAATGTCATACTTAGAGGAAAATGTATAGATTTAACTGTGTATATATATATATATATATGAGGAAGAAGCAAAAAAACGCATGTGAAGCATCCATCTCGAGAATGTAGAAAAATTAGAATAAGGCTGAGACACAGTAAAAGAGAAAGAAACATAAAGAACATAAATTGACAAAATAAAAAAAATCATTTGATAAAGAAGATGAAAAAGTTGAAATTGTTTGAGAAGACTAAATAAAATGAGAGATTCCTAATGAATAATCATGAAAGAATGAGATGGCACAAATAACTGATTTTAATAATGAAAAGGCACAAACCACTGCATATCTTACAAACATTTTTATTAAATCACAAGAGGATAGTATGACAAACTTTATACCAATAAAGTAGAGTACTTAGATCAAATGAACAAATTCCTAGAAAAAAATATATTTATCAAAAAGATAAAACAAGTAAAAAAATCAATTAGACCTAAAATTATTAAAGATATTACATTCAAAATTTATCTCAATGCTTCATCTGATTTGGTTATTTTCTAGGCCTGCTGTTTTGTGAACGGTTGTCCTGGAGATTGTTTTCTAATTTTCTCTCTCTCTTTTCAGTTGCTTGTTCTTGGCTGGGCGCAGTGGTTCACTATAATCTCAACACTTTGGGAGGCCAAGGCGGGGGCATCACCTGAGGTCAGGAGTTTGAGACCAGACTGGTCAACATGGTGAAACCTCATCTCTACCAGAAAAAATATATATATAAAAATTAGCCAGGGGTGGTGGTGCATGCCTGTAATCCCAGCTAATCAGAAGGCTGAGGCATGAGAATTACTTGAACCCAGGAGACAGAGGTTGCAGTGAGCTGAGATCGCACCACTGCATTCTGCATTCTGCATTCTGGCTTGGGCGATAGAGCAAGACTCTGTAAAAAAGAAAAAAGAAAAAGAAAAAGCTTGTTCCCTTGGTCCCATGCTTTATCTTTCTTAGTATATTCATTCCTTTTAATGAAGCATATTTTCCAGTAGCTCTGAGAAAGGGTGTACAAGAATGTAGCAGATATTTGTGGTACCCTCCATCACACAGATTAGGGCTACCCTCACATATATGATTGATTTTTGGATGTTAAGCCAACCTTGAATTCCTGGGATGAATTCTACTTGGTCATAGTATGTAATCCTTTTTATATGTTGCAGGACTCAGATTCCTAATATGTTTTTAATAATTTTTGCTTTTGTTAAGGCAGGATAATACATGGTCAAGTTTTCATTTCCTGTCATGTCTTTATCTGCTTTGGTATCATATTCCCCACTCAAAACCATTCCCTTTCTGTGGCCGCTGCAAGTCCTCAAGGCTCCAGCTCTTTCCAAACTGCCCTGCCATGGATCTATCTCTTGCCACCAATCTCTGGCTTGTGGCTTCTAAAAATACTACTTGTTTCCACTGTTCTTCCAGTCCTAGGAGTGGTAGGTGCGTATTCTGCTTTGTATGATCCCTTGTTTGCTTTTTCAGCTTTCTCATTTCCTGTGTAAACTTATGTATGCTTTGAAAGCTAGAGAGTTGCTCCTTTCTTCCCTTCATTGATATAGAAGGTTTAGTTGGAGATACAAAATTTAGTTAGGAAGCCACTTTGATAGTTCAAGGGAGAAACTCTGAGGATTTGACTTGAAGTCGTGGCAACAGGGATAGGGCAAACATATGTAGTTCATTATCATTTGGAAATAAAATTGATAAGACCTGGTCACTGACTGGATATGGTAGTGAGAGAGAGGAGGATGAGAAGAGGAGGAATTTAGGTTTCCTCCTGGTTCTAAGTGACCAGGTGGATTGTGGTTTCATCAGCTGAGATCAAAATACAAAAGGCACAATGGGAGGAATCGCAGTAAGGGAGAAGCCAGTGAGTTCACATTTGAGTATGTTGAGGGCCTTTGGATAGAAGGGCACCCAGCTGGATTTAAATCTGAAATTCAGGAAAGGGTTAGGGCTGAATATAAAGATTTTAGAGTCTCCAACATATGCATTATAGTGAAAGCTATAATGATGCCAGGACAGCAGAGGAGTCAAGAAGAAGCATACTTAGTTTTGTTTGTTATTTCTTTTTTTTTTCTTCGAGGTGGAGTCTTGCTCTGTCACCCAGGCTGGAGTGCAGTGGCATGATCCTGGCTCACTGCAACCTCCAAATCCCGGGTTCAAGCGATTCTCAGCCTCCCTAGTAGCTGGGACTACAGGCACCCAGCACTATGCCCAGCTCATTTTCGTATTTTTAGTAGAGATGGTGTTTCATCATGTTGGCCAGGCTGGTCTCGAATTCCTGACCTCAGGTGATCCACCCACCTTGGCCTCCCAAAGTGCTGGGATTACAGGCATGAGCCACCACGACTGGCCAGCGTACTTAGTTTTTAATATTAAAAGCCAATCAGTCAAAACAAACACTTTCTTGACCATTGCACCTGCAATTAGATCACACTCACCTCCATGGCCGGGCTCCTCTAAGGAGTAGCTGATTTTGCCTCCCTCTACTTTTGCATTCACTATGTATTCAATCTTTTGTAATACCACACAATTAGGCACCTGCCCACTTTATCATCTTCAATCTTCAGAATGGCTGAGGCTATGTCACATTAGGTCACTCCTAATAGCTGTGTCCTAATAACAACCTTTGTACTTGGCCTCTTCTATGGCACTTGACACTATTAATCACTTCCTTCTTGAATTGTTCTTTCCCCATTTATTAGATAATATCAGATTCACCTTATTCTCCTCCTTTCCTCCCTCTTTTTGTCCTGCCTGTGTGTTTAATCCTTGTAATTCACAGCCCTCTTGGCTACATTCTTTTCTGGGACATTATCATCCCCTTTTATGGGATTATCTGCTGATCTCTCTCAAGTATAAATCCCTATTTCAAAAACCTCTCCTAAGCTTCAGAAACACTCTCTCCCCGATGGCTTGCAAAGTCCCTAAGCAACTCAAATTCAGTGCAGTCATCTTTTGCTGCTAACCTTCCTATATCTTATAAATGGATTAATTTTACAGTATAGTCATCTCAACCCAAAATGGAAAATCATAACATTCCTTATCCCTTTATCTCCACATTGAATTGACCTCTAAGCCTTAAGATCATATATTATCCCTCAACATTTTGTCCCTTCCTGCTGGTTCAAGTGTTCAGCATCTGCCCCTGTACTATTGATCATGTCACATGCATGCTTCAGTCTTCCAGTTCTTGTCCATTGCCTAGGATAAGATCTGAAGAACTTTGTATGGCTCAGGAGACTGACCTCTGCTTATCTCATTAAGTTTCCTACTGTTCCATTTCTCCCATTCCCAGCCCTACCTTCCAGATATGTTAGACTATCCTGACATTTTCCCCAAATTGCCATGCTCCTCTTTCCACACATACATGTTCCTGGAGAACTATTTACACTTACTAATTTCTTCTCCTGAGCACTTCCTGTACGCCTTCATTCTCCTTAAGTGCTGACCCCAGACGTTCTATTAATCTAAGCTCTACCTGGTCCTCTGGCACTGATCTTCTGTCCTCCCTGACTTTTCCTCCTCCACTCCCTGTGGAGAGAGCTAGTATTTAGCTTTAAGACTCAGTTCCCTGGTGCTCATTGACACCACCCCTCCTTCACAGACTTGTACATGTCTTCTGCACTGCACAGTGCCCCAGTGCTTCCATATATTTGGAAATGTATCCATTTATACAATATGATAACAGGCAGCACATTTTATTGGAAGTCTTTTATTTTCCTGCCTCCTCTTGTAGTTTGTTAACTCCTTCATGGTAGGGACTATATTTGACTTACATTTGCTTTCTTAGTCTTCTGCAAAATGCTTGGCACCCAGAAGGTGTTCAGTAAATATTTGATTAATCAGGGCAAGTGAACAAGGGCACAACCTCCATGTAGAAACAGACTGTTGCATGACCTTTCCTCCTGTATCCACGCACATGACAGTGCTCCTCTAGTGTGGAGTTTATTGGTTGATTAATCCATTAAACATTTATACAGCACCTGGTAGTTTACAAATATTTTGAGCAGATATACCAAAAAGCCCATTTGTTTACAAGCTGTGTCTTTAAGAAAATTACTCTTCCAGTACAGAAAGAAGCCATATTCCATTTTGATGATTCATTCCTACTGATGAATGTAAAGTAGAAGGAAAAGTGGTTATGGCTGACGGCAGACACACCATAGTGAGGCTTTTGCTGTAACTCAGTGGCCTTTCATGTCCTGGGCCCTTTCCTCATGATGGGCCTGTCCTTACCTTGTTTCAGCCTGGGAAGGCTGGTGTGCCTTTACTGGGCCTGACTAGGGCGTCCACAAGCAAGTGCTGCTGCAGACCCGAACATGGCCAGGCAGGCACACGAGTCAGAGGAGTGTGATGTGTTGGGACAGACCAGGTAAGGATGATGATGCAGGGAAGGCATGTTGGGAATCATGGAGCCCTCTAATCTTTGTCTCTCCCTAAGGTCTAAGCTCACACACACAGGGCTTCTGCTCCTCATCCCAAAGGAAGACAAGCTCCCTTTTATCTCTTCCCTTTCCAAAACCCACTCTCAAAAGAGAATCTGAACTGTATCCACTGTAAATGATAAAATATATAATAGCTTAAAGATTATTAATTTTTTGTCCAGTGGGTCTTCCTATCTAAACAGCATAGAGAGATTTAGATTAATGTTCTAAATAGCCAGTTAAATACCTGGGATTATGTTCTAGGAAAGAGATAAAAAACTAAAGAGCCTAACTGAAGCTCCTGAAATTTTATCAGGAAGGTGGTTATCTTCTTTCTCCACCAAGTTGGACAACAGGGAGTGGAGGAGGAAGTCAGGGAGGACAGATGATCAGTGCCAGAGGACCAAGCAGAGCTTAGATTAATAGAACGTCTGGGGTCAGCCCTTAATTAAGGAGAACGAAGGCGTGCAGAAAGTGCTCAGGAGAAGAAATTACTTTGAGTGCTGAGTGACAGGACCTTGTATGAGGTAAACATTTGGGTGTAAAAAAGGACAAGGACAAGGAGCGTGTCCTGGTCTGTGCCTTCTGCATGAGAACACCTTTGCATGTCCCCTAATAGGAGGATCGGAGAGAAGGGGAAGGGAAGGGGGGAAGAGGCAAAAAAAAAAAAAGGAAAAAAGAGCGAGAAAGAAACACAGAGAGAGAGAGAGAAAGGAAGGAAGGAAGGAAGGAAGGAAGGACGGACGAAAGGAAGGAGAGAGAAAAAAAAGAGAGGGAGGGAGGGAGGGAGGGGAGGAAGGAAAAGGAGAGAGAGAAAGAGAGAGAGAAAAAGAAAGAAAGAAAGAAAAGGCTGGAGGGACTCGGAAATCCTTCTGGCCCCCAGCGAAGGCTAAGGAGGGACTGGGCGGGCGCTGGGAGGAGCCTCGGAAGCATCCTCTGAGCAGCCGCCTCTGAGCACGCTGGGAAAATCCTTCCTCCCTCGGACATGGCGCTCACCTGCCCGGCGGCAGCAGCCGGCTCCGGCGCCGCGGTTCGCGGGTCCGGGCGGAAGAGCAGCTCCAGCTTCAGCCGTGGGGTGGAAGGAGGCGGCGGCGGCGACGGCGGCGGTGACGGCGGCGGCGCGGCCCGCGGGCCCAGGTGTTAGCCCTGAGGGAGCCCGGGGAGCCGGCCGGGGCGCGCAGGGTGCAACGGGGCGCGCACTAGCCCCGGGACGCAGCCGGCATGGTGTCCCAGGTGCTGCAGCTGCTCCGGCAGGGCGTGTGGGCCGCGCTCACCGGGGGCTGGTACCACGACCCGGAGCAGAGCAAGTTCACCAACAGCTGCCACCTCTACCTGTGGCTGTTCCTGCTGCTGCTGCCCCTGGCCCTGCACCTGGTGAGTGGGGAGGGTCAGGTCCGGGGGAGCTGTGGGGATGGAGGGAAGGAGGAGAAAGGAACCACAGACGTGCCATCAGCCTCACGGAGTTTCAGGTTCGTAGAGATTCTTAAGAGATGGAAGGGGAAGGGCTTCAGAAATTTGGGACAGAGAACGTGCAGGGAAAGGGGGCTGTGAGGATTCACTGGAAAAGAAAAGAAGTAGACAGGACTGCGGGGGCTCGGAGACTCATTAAGAATTGATGCCGGATGTTAGGATGAGTCACTCTCCTTGTGGCAGGGAGCGTGCAGCTTGTTTTGTAAGTGGGTAACTCTAGGCCTCAGAGCTGGGTAGCTTGGGATGTTTGGTGTGAAATACTGTAGATTGTAGCCAAGAGGCAAAACGAAATGTGAAAAGCAAACTCATTTCAGTTGTTGGCCCCTTTTTTCCCCTCTCACCTTCTTTCTTGTTTTGCTTTGGGAAGGCAGGTTCAATTATCAATTACTCACATTGTAATTTCTACACCGCTGTGTATAGAAATCTGTAGGAAGATATAATAATGGATAAATCCAATGTACTTTATGCTAGACAAAGTATTACAACATTTAGTTGGGGCTTGACATTTTAGTGGGGTTATGGTAAGTGAGTGCTTGCTGAAAAACTAAATAGATGGCCTTCTTAGGTAGATTATACATAATTAAAACAATGGTTTACCTTCTTTGAAAAGCTGTACAGGTAAGGTGTTCCATGTCTTATTAAACTTTACCTGCCAAGAATCTAATTTTGGTATGTCTGTTGGAGGACTTTATTCCTAACACGTTATTTGATCATGGGTTTTTTACAGCAAAAATTGTCAATGAGTTTGCATGACTGATGGATTCCGAGTTTGACATCTGTGATTGGGTTCCTCTTTACTCTTTTTCCGGCAGTGTATCCAAAGGGTCAGAACTCTGGGTGTGAAGCCATGATGCCGGGGTTAAATTTTGGGTCTACTGGTTACCAGTTGTGACCTTGGGGAGGTTATTTACCATCTCATTTTTCATTTCCTTATCTGTAAAATGAGAAAAGGTAAGAGTACCAGATTTCTAGATTGTTTTAGGGATTAAATGAGATAGTACATATAAAGCCACAGGTCTGACTTGAACTGAGATTGGACTCAGACCTGGGTTTACAATTCTGTTCTGCTAGTTATTAGCTGTTTGATCTGATACTGAACTTTTCTAAAACTTAGCGTTCATATCATTAAAATGGATGTAATCATCATAATCACCACTTCACAGAAAAATTAACCAAAATTGTATATAAAAAGCATTAAATACGGAAACTACTTGGAAACCCTTCAATAAATGCAAGTTTCTTTATTCTTTCTGATTTTGTGCACCATTTTTCTTAACTCATTTTTCTTTAGCCTATGGGTTCCAGTGTTTCCCCTTTTCCTAGAGGGACAGCATAGCAAAGTCATGAGGAACGCAGCCCTCACCAGGGTGAAATCCTGGTTCTCCTGCTTACTAGACCTAGTATGAGCTTGAGCAAGCTTCACCTTCCTTGTTTGTAAAGCAGGGATAATTATAGTACCTCCCTTATAGGGTGAATATGAGAACTGAGTGAATTAATAGATGAAAGTACTCTTAGTACCTGTCACACACAGAGTGCTTAGTAAGAGATGACCTTTTTTTCCTTCCCCAGCTTCTAAAATCTCTCCATCCTTATGTTTTCTGATTCCATTTAGCTAGAATTAATTTCTCTTCTTCCTTACCCTTATACCATTCTGTACTTACTATTAGTTTTACAGCATTCTGTAGTTGGACTATCAGCATTAATAGTACTTTTCGAATTCTGTCTGGTACTTAGTTGTAGGAACATGTATTTCACTTCTATGTCTAGATCATAAGCTTTTTTGAGGGCATGGGTTTTTATGTTGTTTATTCATCTTGGTTTTTCCTTGTACATAGCAGAGTGCTCTGCATTTGGTAACACTGATCTCCTATATAATTAACTTGTGTGTCTCTTTCTTTTCCAACTAGCATTAAATAGTCTACCTCACTATGCTTTTTGAATATTTCCTGATAATGAAAGCAATATATATTCCACTTATAATCCCACTCCTCAGAAACAACCACATTAGAATTTAATGTTGTGTTCCTGCAGATGTTTTTTTCTATGCATATGGGCTCATTTTTGTAAAACTCTACTTAAGATTTGATGTCTACGTATGGTCAGAACCCTTAATTTCTACGTAACTATGCTTTATTGAGTAGCTTGATTTAGATCTTGCGTTTGTGAGTAGGAAATTGTCCTTCGTTAACTTGCTTTTCGATGATATTTAAATATGATTTTCAGCTAAATCTCAAAATGTTAGAAAGTAAAATCTGAGATCTTAAATAATTTTACTTTTATACCAGACTTTAAAGAATGAAACAGATGTGCCCAAATTTTTATATCTCTATGCCAGCATGCCTTTAACCATTATAGAATAATTGTATGTGGGTGCAGCTACTTTTTAATATATCGCCTGTCTTATTAAAAACACGCCAGGTTATTTTTTCTTGCTTTAGTCTTCTGGTTTCTGAAAGTGCCCTTGAAATAAACGGCCCTCTTCCCCAGTGGAGGCTTTGGACTTCAGATCTTGGTGCTTAAATATATTCCTCTGCACTTCAGTGTTGTCTGTGATTGTTAATGTCTTTTTCAATTTGTTCATTTACAGTCATTTGTTCCAAGAAGATACTTGACTACTTACTGACAACAGGGGCTTAGTCAAAGTTCTGTGAACTTCTCTCTTTTTTTTTTTTTTTTTTACAATTTTAGTTTAAAAATGTTTAATAAAGTTTTGGTCGGGTGCAGTGGCTCATGCCTGTAATCCCAGCACTTTGGGAGGCCAAAGTGGGTGGATCCCTTGAGATTAAGGGTACAAGACCAGCTTCGCCAACATAGTGAAACCCTGTCTTTACTAAAAATACAAAAAATAAGCTGGACGTGGTGGTGGCGCATACTTGCAATCCCAGTGACTCAGGAGGCTGAGGCACGAGAATCGCTTGAACCCTGGAGGCAGAGGTTGCAGTGAGCCAAAATCACGCCACTGCTCTCCAGCCTGGGTAACAGAGCAAGACTCTGTCTAAAAAAAAAAAAAAGAAAAGAAAGAAAGAAAATTTCACTGTTGAAAAGATCCACTTTTTAATTTAACAGATACTTCGAGTATTTAAAATATTTTTATTATTAATTATTGAGGCAAATTTCTAATCCCTAGAATGTACTTAGATCTGGGTGATAATGTGGAAATAGTGATTTTTTAGCATTTGTAAACTATGTATATATTTGTGAGAAATGTTTGGAAATGTACAACTGAAAACAGTAAGTCAATTTGGATAACTTGGAAAGAGTTTTACTTTGGTTGGTTATCAACCTCCTTTTCTTTTGGACACACTGAAAGATGATTTGAGAGATATTTAAATTGTCACTATTACATGTGTTTTGTCTTTATTCTTTTGAGATGATAATTAATGGAGATTCAGAGCAGAGTTTTCTTTACAGCAGGGGCATATGGGCACGATTCTGGCCTTGTGTCAGTTCTGAGAGCATAAGCCTCAGGTCAAAAGACACAGTTCCCGTTCTTCCTCTTATCAATTGTGTGGCCTTGTGCAAGTCACCTTACTTCTCCAGACCTCAGTTTTATCATCTGTAGAATGCGGATAACACTTTCGTTTTATAAGTTTAGCAACTGAGGTCCAGGGAGAGTCAGCTGTTTGCCCACAGTCATCTAGAGAGTCAGTGGTAAAATTCTGCATTTAGCTGAGGTTCTGCAGCATCCAAGTCTTTGGCCTTCCAGGACATTATGCTGCCTGACATAGTACATATAAGAACACTTTGAAGTCTGTGAAACGGTGGAGCCACCTACAGTGGAATTATGATTGTGCCAGTGGCATTGTGGTCAGCTCCACTGGAGAGGAAGAGTTGAGTGATGGGAAGAATGAGGTGGAATTTTCACATCCTTCCAGACCCCATGCACGGCAAGACTTGATTTTCCAGGCCTGACGTATGTGTTTGGATGGGCAGCCCTTTCCGTGCTTGTGGACAGAAAGCCTGTCTTTTGTTTTATGGCTGGAGCTTTCTGTTTCCTTTCCTTTAACTTTAGCCAGACTTGTTCTGTTCCCAGTTCTGCTTTTTAAAATTTAATCAGAGACCTTCTTTGATAAGACCTACATCATTTCTAATTGCCGTAATTATAATTAATAGGATTATCTGTCAAGCGCTAGCATAGTACTAGGCAAATAGTAAGCACCCAACACATTCTAATTGTTATTACAGCTAACTGGTGACATTTCTATGAGAGTCCGCAGTCATTTCCCATTCTGGTATGTCATTATTTTTTTTAGATCTTGCATTCCTCTTTTTTCAATCAATATTTTCCCAAGATTTTACTATAAAAAGTTTAAAACATACAACAAAGCTGAAATAATTTTACTGTGTGCAGCCATATACACAGCACTTTGATTTTACCCCATGAACATTTTACTATACTGGCTTTATCACCTATCTATCCATTTGTCCATCCTTCTATCGATCCCTTATTCTACTTTATTTTCTTGATGCATTTCAAAGTAAACTGCACACATCAGTCTATTTCTTCCTAAATACTTCACCTTGCATAATAAATGACAGTTTGATGGAAATTTAAATATACTACTTTTTAAAGAAAGTTACCATGGAGCTCTGGTTTGTGGGCCCCATGGACTAGGCATCTTAGATTATTCTACTCCTTCACACCCCTAACTCCCATAACAAGGCTTCCTGAGGCCTAAGAAATGAAGGTGCAATTGAATGTTGAGGTTTGAGAATAGAATTTAAGGTTTTGCATTTCTTTGACCACGCTTCCTTCCTTCCTTCCTTCCCCCCACCCCCCTCCATGCTTCACCTAGACTTCCTCTCCTAATTTTAACATATAAGATGACTTTGTGTAAATTATGGAAAGGCAGCCTCTGCAAAGAGGCAGCCTTTCCTGGCCCATTTAATCCTGTCAGCAGGAGACCTTTGTGCAGAATGCAACCTGCACAGCCTTGCATAGCAGGCTTGGCCCATTCCACTTGGTTGTTGTTATTCTCTTGAACTGCTTGGCATGTTGCCGTTCCCAAAAGGTTACCTCTGTTCTAGTCAGTCCTAGCATTTATATCCAATTTTCTCAAAAGAAAGGCTTTCTCTGTTAATGAATCACATAGTCCGTGCTTTCTTTCCTTTGACTCCCAGAACCTTGATATTTGGTCCTACCACTTCTAGGGGCCTTATTTATTCTTGCATTGAGATGCCTGATCCTTTGCACTATCTCCATAATTTACCTGAATGTCTGGCTTCCTGCCTCCTGCCCTCACCTGCCTGAAGCAGAGTTGTATTTGAGGTGAAGAGCCTGAGCATGGAGTTGCTTAAAAGGCACGCTTCCTGGGTCCTGGGCCTCCAAAAGAACTACAGACTTAGTCCCTCCAGATTTGAGCTGAATGCCGAACCATGCAGTTGTCTCTCAATTTTTGCTTCTCCAGGTGGCTCTGTGGATGGTGTGTGCAGAGGACTTGCCTGTGTGGAGGGCTCTGCTTTCCTGGAGTCCCTTCATTTGTTGCTGGGGCAGCCGTCTCCAGTCTTTTCGAATTGACAGTTCTTTTATTGAGTCACAGTTGCTCTCTTTCTGTACAACTCCTCCCATTTATCCTTATCGTGTGCCGTTAGACACATGCATGTCTGCGGGCAGGATCTATGTCCCCAGGTTGTGTTTCTGTGTTTGTTTTTTCTTTCCATTCTGGTATTACAAGTTCATAACAAATTTTCTAGCAGTTAAACTTATGTCTCCTGCCTCATTCCCAGCTTTCTTAGGGCTTCTTGAGATTTCCCCCCATTAGTGACTAGTTGTATTTTGAATGGTTCACTCCTCAGATACATGGCATTTTCCCCCAGGGTAATGTCTAATACTTAATACCCTATTATTTTTGTTTTAATTGAACAATCTAATTCACTTGGTGTTACTTCTTTTATATAGAATACTTACTTAGTGATTGTTATTTTCTGGCTTTAATCATTTGGTCTCCTAAATGGTAAATTTTAAACATTAAGTATCTTATTGCTATTTCATCTTCTCTAAATCTCCTTCCTATGCTCTCTGCAAGAAGAAAATGGACTCACTTTTAATGGTATTCAGATATTTCCATACTTTTTGTCTGGTGCATTTTCTTCCTTCAGCATTTACAATTGTATTATGTTACTATTATTGGAATAGGTAAGTATTACAGCCAACACTTCTGAGCACATATGAGGCAGACACTTTTGTAAGAGCTTTGCAAGAAAGAAATCATCTCACCTTCCCCAGTGTCCCAGTGAGGCACCATCATTATTCCCATTTTACAGTCAATGAAACTAGCAAAGAGAGGTAGGTAAACATGCTTACAATACATGACTGTCACGGCCTGACTAGGATTAAAGCCCAAGCATTGGAGTTCTTACCCACTCAGCCATATCACTTCTAACAGGTAATTTTACAATGTGGGCATATTAGTCCATTTTCATACTGCTATGAAGAAATACCCAAGACTGAGTAGTTTATAAAGGAAAGAGGTTTAATGGTCTCACAGTTCCACATGGCTAGGGAGGCCTCATAGTCATGGCACAAGGCAAGTGAGGAGCAAAGTCAGGTCTTACGTGGTGGTAGACAAGAGAGCTTGTGCAGGAGAGCTCCCCTTTATAAACCATCAGATCTCGTGTGACTTATACATTATCATGAGAACAGAATAGCAAAGACCTGCCTCATGGCTCAATTACCTCCCATTGGGTCCCTCCCATGACATGTGGGAATTAAGGGAGCTATAGTTTAAGATGAGATTTGGGTGGGGACACAGCCAAACCATACCAATTGGTATATATTCCTTGCACGTTTGCATGAAGACATATGAACACTAAAAATGTACAAAAGGACACATAACAAATATATACCTTCCCTCTCACACTTATTTCTAGTTTCTCACTTGAGATGGAACCACTATACACAGCCTCTTGTGTTTTCTTGCACTGGTATTTCATACACGTGTGAATGGAAGTTTGAATGTAAGGGGTCCTGAGTGTAATCATAAAGCAATCTTATTTGTCTTCCACTGTTCCTTTCAATTTGCTCTGGACAGGAGTTTTTTTCCGTATCCCAGATAAAAACATAGGTAAGCCCCATGACTTCAGATCACAGTTTATACACATTTTATGATGGCTTTAAGCAACAAAATACAGACTTGATTTAGATTGCAGAGTGTGCAGTTCCATGGCATAACCAAAGCTTCCATCATTCAGTCATTTCTAGGTAGGAAGGGACATGATGATGGCACAGTCTTTCCTGCTCTCCTTCTCCCTCATGCATTGACTGATGTTTCTGATGTCCTTGGCTTTGGAGAGCAGGATGATTCTTTGTTGACTCTCACGGTGGTAAGCTGGCCTTGGGCTCTCAGAGCATGGCACATGTTCCCTAGTTGACTCTCTGGAGAGCTGCCTTCACACACCCTCAGAGACCCCATTCTCCTTGCCAGCCTTGTCTCTCTGGCACTTGTCTTGATGAGGTGTCTTTGCCCTGTCCGGTTTCTTACTCTGTCTACCTCCAGCTTTCTTCTGCTCCAGTATCCTCTGCTCCATAGCCCGTTCACACATTGTCTAAAGCGATCTGTACAGATTCTCACATACAGAGTCCATGTCAATGTCCACATATTCTTTTCCCCACCACATTCTAGGAGGACAGGCCAAGCTCATACCTCCATCAGAGCAGCTAGCCAGCCAGTCTCTGATCTTTCATCTTTTCTAGGAGGGAATCAGACAGCAGTCCACTGTGCCTTCTGCCCCCAACCCAAATAGTAGGGAACTCATATTAGGTGCCTTCTACCCCCACCCAAATGGTAGGGGACTCATAGGTTTCTAAGTGGTCCCACTGAAGGCCTTCTCTCCTGAATGAGGAAAGGGATGGGACACAGGATTAGCTGCACACCAGCAGGCCTTTCCAAAAATCTTCATATACCTGCTTTTTCTAAATTCTATTACATCATTTTGAGTAAGGAATTTAAGATTATGTAACTCATCCTCATAATCTATCTAGAAATGTCTGTTGTTTGTCCCAGAAATTTGCATTGGAATCTCTTATCCATCCTACCTTGGTTCCTTGGTCAACACTTCCATTAAAAATGGTATACAAATGTGTAATCATTTATGCATACATAGCCTTGTTGTCCCTCTTGACAGAACATCTTGGAGATCGTGACACAAAGAGCCTCCTCATTATTCATGTCTGCATAGTATTCCACTATTTCTATAAAGGGCAACTTATTTAATTAGTCACTATTGAAGAATAATTAGGTTTTCAGATGATTTTTAACCTAATGCCATTGGTTTGATATGGATCAGTCAAGATGTGGTAGCTTATGCTGAAGCAGTAACCAACCTAAATGTGTGTCTGGATTTACCAAGTTATTTTTTGTTATTTTTGTTTGAGATGGAGTCTCTCTCTGTTGCCCAGGCTGGAGTGCAGTGGCACTATCTCAGGTCACTGCAACCTCTGCCTCCCAGGTTCAAGCAATTCTCCTACCTCAGCCTTCGGAGTAGCTGGGATGACAGGCATGCACCACCATGCCTGGTTAATTTTTTGTATTTTTAGTAGAGACAGAGTTTCACCATATTGGCCAGGCTGGTCTCAAACTCCTGATCTTGCGATCTGTCTGCCTCGGCCTCCCAAAGTTCTGGGATAACAGGTGTGAGCCATCAAGCCTGCCCACCAAGTTTATTTTTAATTTTTAATTTTCTTATTATTTCTTTTTAGAGGTAGGACTCATTGTCACTCAGGTTGGAGAACAGTGGTGTAATTGTAACTCACTGCAACCTCAAACATTTGGGCTCTTGTGTCCTCCCACCTCAGCCTCCTGAGGAGCTGGGACTGCAGGCGTGCACCACCACATCTAGCTAATTTCTTATTTTTTGTAGAGATGAAGTCTTGCTGTACTACTCAGGCTGATGTCAAACTCCTGGCCTCAAGCAATCCTCCCAGTTTGACCTCCCAAAGTGTTGAGATTACAGGCACTCTGGCCCTATTTTTTATTTATACTACATGTCCAACATGGTCCATTGGGGTGTCAGGGGTATAGTTAGCAGGGGGTCCTGCTCATTATAGGTATTTAGGAACACGGGCTGTTTGAATCTTCCTTTTGGGGTGACTGGGCGCATTACTCGCTGTCATCCCCCCATGACCCTGGATGATCATACCAGTCACTATGGTTGAGGGACACTGAGTGGGTGTCTTGGTCTGGCTCTGGAGGCTCCTGCCTGGAAATGGCAAATACCTCTTGCCCTCAGACTTCTTTGTCAGGGAATGTTGCATGGCCACACCTCACTTCAAAGGGAAAGGAGAGTGCAGTTCCACCCTGTGCTTGAGGGACTAACTGGACATGTTTGTTGAAGAGCACTTATGTCTATGACAACAGACTGAGTGCCAGATGTTCTGCTGGATATTGTGGAGACGTCAGGAGAACAAGGTGGACTGATGTCTTCTCCCCATGCAGTTAGCAGATAAACAGGCATGAATTACACAGTGATAATTGTTACTGCAGGGAAAGTACAGGTGCTGTACAGTAAAGATGGGAGGTGGAATCTTGGCATGAGTACTTAAGGAAGGCTTCCCAGAGGAGGAAGTAATTTCTCATCTGAAATCTGATGAATGACTAGGAGTTAGCCAAGCAAACATGAGTAGAGGAGGAACAGCATTTCAAGCAAGGGGAACAGTATGTATTAAAGCTCTAAGGTGTATGAGAGTCTGGCCATTTTGCTGTACCCTTTAAGAATATGTGAGAGACATAAAGACACATGACCCCTAAAAACTTCACAGGTGTCTCTTAAGGAAAAGAACATTCTCCCACATAATTACCACACCCAGAAAAGTTATTGATATGATGGTTTTGTCTAATATATAGTCCCTATCCAAATTTCCAGTTATGCCAGTCAGTAATGTCTTAGAGAGCTGGGGTTTTTGGTTTCGTTTTTCTGTATCCAAGATTCAAACAAGGATCAAACATGACTTTTAGTTGCCACATCTCTTGATTGTTCTTATTCTAAAATAAGTTCTCTAAGCCTCTGGGTCAGTGTTGTGTCCTTGTCGTGCATCACATCAGAGGGACAGAATTCTCCCACCTCTCCCCAACCCGCATCGTTGGTTAAGGTAGTGTCAGCCAGATGTCTCTATTGTAAAATTACCAGTTTTCCCCTTTGTGTTTAGTGAGTAATCTGTGGAGTGAAACCTGGAGATTATATATATTGTATTTCCAAAAGTCTTTCCCCCAATAGTTATAGCATAAATTGATGATTCTTGACTAAAATAATTATGACAATGGTGGTTGCAAAATGGTAATATTCTAATTTTCTTCCCACCTTTATTAATTGGTACTCTTCTGTAAAGAAGATTTTTTTTTCCCATCCTCATAGTTTTGTTGCACTTTTTAGTGTGGTCTCGTAGATTCATTTTTTAGTTCAATGGGAGTATAATCTATGCCTATCATCATTCTTTTTGATGTTCAAATGATCAAAACTTTGGTAAGTGAGACCTTCTTCATGCACATTCTAAGTTTTCTTGGATATACCCTCATCAGTTTGTGAGCACGTTATTGCTTTCTGCCCAAAAAGATATTCCTGGCTTAGCTTGTACTTTCCCTGCCCCAGCCCTGGAAGAATCAGCCATTTTACCAAGGAGCCATGATCCTTGTGGTGGGGAATTACATTTGGAAACCAAAATCTAGGGCTTCAGTAGTTGCATTTGTTGCTACTAGTTGTCTTTGCCTCTAGACCCTTTCAGTAGATACACCTAGAAGATTGATCAATTTATAGGTTGAATGATTGAATAATCAATTGAAGTTTATTCTGAGACCATCAAACCAGTCCATATCAAAGGACTCTTCCTCTGCTTCCATTATTTCATATTTATATCTCCCTTCTCTCACAGTGAGAGCTCTAGCTCACAACAATATCATTTGCCCAGTCGTAAAATATACACACAAATTCCTACTCCCATAACACCACCATAGACACATCTTTAAGGAAAAGTTCAAGACCATTTAGAAGTTATTATTATTATTGTTTTTAGAATACGCATCACCAGTAATGTACTGCTAGAGTAGCATGCTCAAAAGTTACTTTGATGAATTCTTTTCTAATTAATTTTTGGTTCATCTTTGTAGTTATGCTATCATTTGATATATAGTTAGGTTCACTTGTAGCTATATAATTTTAGCTTTTCCTCCATCCTTGCTGATTTAATAATTTATACCAACAGGAGGTATAAAACATTAACATAGTTCACAAAACATAAAAAGATATGCTGAATTACTTTATCAAAAGGTTTCTCTGACTGCTAGATGGAAAAGTAGATCAAAGAAAGGACAAAAATAGAAATGAGAGGTTCGGTGTCTATTTCAGTCACCCAGTCAAGGGATGGTGGTGGCAGTAAAGATGGAGAATTGTGGATAGATTTTAATAGGATTTAATGATCAGTTCATTTTTAGGGTAAAGGAGTAAGGATGGGGGAGGAATCAAGGGAGATGCCGGATTATCTGGTTTGAGCCAGAGGTGTATGGGTTGCCATTGAGTGAGAGGAAGGATGAAAGAGGATAGTTGGTAGGGAAACCAAACACCTAATTTTACACATAGTAGCTTGGAGTTTCCTTTTAGGTATTGAAGTGGAGATGTTGAGTAGATAGGTGGATATAGGTGTGGGGAGTTTAAAGGAACAATCTAAGCTAGGGATACGGATTTGAAAATCAGCATAGAGATGACATTTACCGCCAAGGGACTGGGTAAGACTTCCTAAATAGAATGTGTAGAGAGGGAAAAGAGTGCTAACAGTGAGGCCCCAGGAGCGCTACACTCAGAGGCAGGGCAAAGAGGAGGCGCCGGGAGACAAGGGAAGAGCCAGGAGAGCTTTTCCGCTGTGAGCACCTGTGTCGCTGCTGAGAAAACAGGAAATTGTGGTTATTTTTTGTTTTTAGAGACATTGACAAGAAACTTTTCAGTGTGTATCGGGGAGTAGAAGCCAAACTACTGTGGGTTTAAGAGGCCATGGGGGGTGAAGACATTTCTTTCAAGCAGGGAGCAGGAAAAGGGCACGCTATCTGGAGAGAGGTTTGGAGTCAAGGGGGTTTATTTCTCCCTCAAGGTCAGAAGGTCCTTGAAGGTAGGGCTGTGATTTGAATCCCCATTGGTCCTCGGAGTGGTGCTTCATACACAGTGGATAATCTAATCACTCTGCATTAATGGAATCTAACTCCATAAGGGAAGGCACAGTTTTGGTAGTGCATATTACGGACTGTGGTCAGACCCATTTCAGTAGACTCACCACAAGGTTGTGGCCAGAATCCAGATCTTTAAAAATGGAGCTGAAAAACAGAGACATTACTCTTGGATTTGGCTTGCCTTAAAGTTCAATTTGCCATTACTTTCCAGATAACCTTTATTATTTATGTAGCAATTATGTATTTCCTTGTGGTTCTTATATAATTATTTTTTTTTCTATCATGGGAAACTTGGAGTTTAAAAAATTATAGACCATTGAAGCAGGCAAAAATAAATTTTACCTCATTTCTTGTTATTGATTGATACTAAGTATAGAAGGGAAGTAGAGAAGCTTTGGACTGTGAAGGACCTTACGCATTTCTTATTCTTACCTCTTAGTCTCTGTTATGAACATTTAGATTGGATTTAGTGTGTGTTTCAGTTCTTTCCCCCAAATCTTTACCATCTCAAAAGAAATGCCAGGTAACTAGTAGCCCACTGGGATATAGTTCCCTATCAGTAGACACCTGTTTCTAGACTAGCCTTGTCTTTTGTTATTTCTGCTTTCAAGACTACAACTAGATACTTAATAATCAGGAAAGAAGAAAAATTCCTGAATATAAGAAATGGCCCTGAGTGACCCCTGACACAAATATTTCACTCAGAAAACAGTTGCCTGGCTTGTTTCAGAAATACCTTTTCTTATTATATATCAACCCCTATGACTGTGCTCACAGGCAATAAAACACTTTGCTGTGTTACTGTGTTGCACTTTGCTCCTTCTTACAACAGCATATCTGAATTTATTATTTCATGGTGTTGATGAATGATGAATAGATAATGATGATGATCATGATGGTGATGATCATGAGAGACATGGACATTTAAGTGCTTTTTATGTGCCAGTGTATTAATTATTTTATACTTATTATGCTTAATCTTTATAAAAATATTGTTAAGAATTATTTTTCTCATTTCACAGAAGAAACAGAGATTTACAAAGACTAAATAACTTCCAAAGGTTGTACAATTTGCTAAATTGAGAAAAAAAGATGTAATATAAAATTACTATCATAAATATTTATTTATTGACCAATATTTTTGACCAGCTGTTTGCTGGATACCAAGCTGGGTGCTGAGGGTGTAATGGAGAATAAGACAGACCTGGCCCCATCCTCATAAGACTTACCATTTTTACATGGCTCTAGGAATAAATAAGAATCAGTAAGAGAGGGCTGGGCGTGGTGGCTCATGCCTGTAATCCCAGCATTTTGGGAGGCCGAAGCAGGTGGATTACTTGAGGTCAGGAGTTTGAGACCAGCCTGGCCAACATGGTGAAACCCTGTCTCTACTAAAATACAAAAAAAAAATTCGCCAGCCATGATGGTGAGCACGTGTAATTCCAGCTACTCCGGAGGCTGAGGCACAAGAATTGCTTGAACCTGGGAGGCAGAGGTTGCAGAGATCACACCACTGCGCTCAAGCCTGGGTGACAGAGTGAGACCCTATCTCCAAGAAAAAAAATTAGGGCAGGCACAGTGGCTCACATCTGTAATCCCAGCACTTTGGGAGGCCAAGGCAGGTGGATCACGAGGTCAGGAGTTCAAGACCAGCCTGGCCAACATAGTGAAACCACATCTCTACTAAAAATACAAAAATTACCCCGGTGTGGTTGTGGGCACCTGTAGTCCCAGCTACTTGGGAGGCTGAGGCAGGAGAATCGCTTGAACCCAGGAGGTGGAGGTTGCAACGAGATGAGATTGCACCACTGTACTCCAGCCTGGGGTGACACAGCGAGACTCTGTCTCAAAAAAAAAAAAAAAAAAAAAAAAATCAGTAGGAAAATATAAACATCTTGAAAGTGGCGTAAAATAGACAACTGTCAAAGAAATGTATACAGCCAATAAAAGTGAAATGTTTTAAATAATCAAATAAATATATATTAAAATAACATGATTTTTCATGTCTACATAGCAAAGATTTAAAAGGTAATACGGGCCAGGCACCGTGGCTCATGCCTGTAATCCCAGCACTTTGGGAGACTGAGGTGGGTGGATTACCTGAGGTCAGGAGTTCGAGACCAGCCTGGCTAACATGGTGAAACCTTGTCTCTATTAAAAAAAAGCAAAAATTAAAGGGCATGATGGTGCGTGCCTATAATCCCAGCTACTCGGCAGATTAAGGCATGAGAATCACTTGAACCCAGGAGGCAGAGGTTGCAGTGAGCCTAGATGATACCACTGCACTCCAGCCTGGGTGACAGAGTGAGACTTCATCTGAAAAAAAAAAATATGGAATGTGGTTTAAATAAATAACCATTCTCAAGAATTCCAAGGGATGTATGTTCAAAGTGAGTTACTGAAGCACTATTTGTTATAGCAGATGACTAGAAACAGGTATCCATTGAGAGGGAATTGGCTTTATGAATTATGGTACATTCTACAGTGGAGTACTATGCAGCTATAAAAAAGGAATGAGAAAATAGATTGGTGTAGAGGGATCTCCAGGTAATATTGTTAAGAAAAAAAAGCAGAAGATACATATAGGCTAAAAAGGGGGAGGGAAAGATGAAGCATACTTGCATTACTTATGTTTCAAAAAGACAGTTGAACAGATAAAACATGAATAAGAACATAGTTACCTATAGAAGGAGGTAGAGAACAGGTGAAGTGAGGAATGAACCTTAGTAGATTGATGGCATAACCAAACAAAATATCTTTCTTTTTTTTTTGAGACGGAGTCTCGCTGTGTCCCCCAGGCTGGAGTGCAGTGGCGCGATCTCGGCTCACTACAAGCTCCGCCTCCCGGGTTCACGCCATTCTCCTGTCTCAGCCTCCCGAGTAGCTGGGACTACAGGCGCCGCCACCTCCCTCGCCCGGCTAGTTTTTTGTATTTTGTTTGTTTGTTTGTTTGGCAGTTTTTACATTTATTTCAACAGAAAATGTGCACACGAGCTGTCTACTCATTTTCTTCACTGCGCAGCCTGGCATTGGGGTTGGTGACTCTGATGGCCAGCTGGGCAGCTCTTTCCACGATGGCTTTGCGGTTCTTGGAGGAAACATTGTGAGCAATCTCGGCACAGTAAGATTTGTTGCACATCAGCAGCACTTCCAGCTCCTTGACGTTGTGGACCAGGAACTTCCGGAAGCCACTGGGCAGCATGTGCTTCGTTTTTTTGTTGCTTCCATAACCAATGTTGGGCATCAAGATCTGGCCCTTGAATCTTCTACGAACCCTGTTGTCAGTGCCTCTGGGTTTCCGCCAGTTAGGCTTAATTTGGACATATCGGTCTGACTGGTGCCGGATAAACTTCTTGGTTCTTTTTTTGACGATCTTGGGCTTCACAAGGGGTCTGAGGGCGGCCATGATGCGAGGAGGAGATGGCTGCCACCCTAGTTTTTTGTATTTTTAGTAGAGACGGGGTTTCACCGTGTAGACCAGGATGGTCTCGATCTCCTGACCTCGTGATCCACCCGTCTCGGCCTCCCAAAGTGCTGGGATTACAGGCTTGAGCCACCGCGCCCGGCAACAAAATATCTTTCAAATGACTTTAATGACTTTCTGGGCCTCCTGATACAGCATAAAGGCAAAAGAGCCACAAAGACATCTTAAATTGCATTCAATAAACTTATTAATAAGATTTTATACATATTTTGAAATTATTATATATGTAGTAGCGGGTGAGGAAAATAAGAAATCATGTTATAATACTTAGGAGTAAGGATTTCAGCAATAAAAGAAAACAGACACATATAAAATCAAAGAACTTACATCTTTTTTTTTTTTTTTTTTTTTGAACTTACATCTTTAAAATTATAAATATCAACCTGGGGTGGTGACTCACACCTGTAATCCCAGCATTTTGGGAGGCTGAGGCAGGCAGATTGCTTGAGCCCAGGAGTTCAAATCCAGCCTGAGCAACATGGTGAAACTCTATCTCTACAATAAAATATGTAAATATACACACACACACATACACACACACACACACAAATTAGCTGTGTATGGTGGCACATTCCTGTAGTCCCAGCTACCTGGGAGGCTGAGGTGGATCACTTGAGCCTGGGAGAATGAGGCTACAGTGAGCTCTGATGATACTACTGCACTCCAGCCTGGGCAACAGAGTGAGACCTTGTCTCAAAAAAAAAAAAAAAAAAAATAGCAGTGTCATTCTGAAATCATGACTTACTTATTTTTAAAATATGTATATTTTTGAGCTCTACTGAAAAACCTAGAATCAGTGATAACCCAATGAGAACGGACAGATCTAAAACTCGGATTTTAGTCTCTGAATTCCATTTTCTTTTAAAAGAAACTAGAGCTCTTTGGAAAAAATGGTTTATTCCAGGTCTGGGCAAGAAGATGAACAAGAGGAGTCTTTAAGTAAAGAAGAATTATTGAAGAATACTAGGGTCATGTTAGAAAGATAGGAGAGTAAGCTTATAGATGCTGGCCAAGTATGTTCCATTTGAGCCCCAGTGAGATCATCATACAATGATATGCATTTAGGAGTGGGGTGCATCCTACAGAAAGGGGAGAAATGATACTGTAAAGAGGAAGCTAACACTGGATGCCAGAGGGCTCATCTCTGCCACCCGGAGTAGTTGGTATGTTAGCAACAAGACTTGCTCACAGGTCTCCAACCAGATTGTGGTGGGCTCTGACATGGGACTGAGTGGAGTGCCAGTGTCTCCAGCTATGAAGAAAGAACTGGAGAATCAGAGCTGACACTGGAGAAGAGACATACAATCCGACTCCTGTCCCTTGCTCATTAGAAAACCTTTCTAGAAATCTCCATTCCCCTGTACAGAAATGCCCTTTCCCATCAGCAGGCACAATTCTCAAGACATTTCATTCCTCTGACTCATGAGATCAGGGCTTGTGACCCCCTTTCCAACATGGCGATAAAGCACCTTGGGAGGCACTTGTCCTGTTGACGAGATGTCACTGCTGCAGGATCCTCTCTCTCCTCCAGCGTTTGTCATCTCAAGAGTCCCCAGACAGGCCTTGCAAGCAGCAGCCCAGGTTGGGGGCCCTGATGCCTTGCCGTGAGTCAGCATCTTCTCTGCAGACTAGCCCTCCTCTTGGCCCTGTTGGCTCCTGAGGCAGGCACAGTTTGCCCTTGCCACTGTTTGCGGAACTTGAAAATAGGTAAGTAGGAGGTCAGGGCTTAACATGCTTGCTGCAGCCAAGAAAGGGCCCAATGTTGGCTGCATGTCAGGCACTGGGCACACACAAAGAGTAGATATAAAGAGTAGACTCAGGGAGTTTATCATTACTTGAAATAGAATCCATAAAAGTGTGGTAACTGCCTATGAGTGGCGCAGATAATAGCTGATTTGGATATCAGAATGCTTAACACATAGTTCACAGTGAACCCTTTACTAATTAATTAATCAATAAAGAATGACAAGCATAATCAGTAATGTTGAAAATAAGTTTGTATCCAGGCTTTCCTCATCTTTCACTAGTCATTCATTGCTTCGTGGTATTCTTTGCTTGGTTCCATTTCCCCTTTTCCCTTAAATATGGGTCTTCTCTTCAAGTCTGTCTCTGTATTTCATGATCTCCTTTCTCCTGTGGAGAGTCCAGGCACCATGTTGGCTTTGCCTGTTGCATGTGTGCTAATGATAGGTGCCCTCCTCCACGTTCCCCTCCATGTCATATCCAACTTCTGCATCACAGTTGAAGCCAGGGACCTCTGGAGCCTTCAACAACAGCCCCTGTTCTCTGGTTTTCTCCACCTGCTCTGAGTGGACTGCCTTGACATGAAGATAGGACAGCTTACCTGAGTGAGCCCTTCAATTGTGTGCCCCTCTGTAGTGTTTAAATACTACTTTACCTATGTTAATCTAATCTCCCCGTTTAGGTGTTTACTCCCTGAGGCCTTGTTGGTTTGTGGCTCTGCCCATGGTAGAGGACAGCAAAGCGCACTCCTGTGATGCAATGACCAAGAACCCTGGACGATCAAGGGGTCTTGGCCATGAAAAGCTTTGAAACTAGCATAAGAAGTGCTGGAGAAAATTAATTGTAGGTATTTGCATAGGGCAGTGATGTGATTAAAATGGTGCTTGAGAGACTATCCTGAAAACTGTAGAGCAGAGGAGAGGAGACTGGCTAGCAGGCCACTCCAGGCCTCCCAGCAGGGATTGAAGGAGGACCTCAGGGGCTCAGCGGTATGTCATCTGACCGTCCCACCTTCCCAGATTCATCCCACTCCTTTCTTCTTTTCTGCCCTCCCACCCAGGTAGTCAGCTGCACAGGCTTTCTTTGTATCTCTTATGCTGATTTGTATCTTTTGCACACTTTGACCCATTGTCTGGAATCTACCTGCTCACCTTTCTGCGTTAACTCCAGTTCACCTTCACTGCTCAAGTTCAGTACTAGTTCCTTGAAGGATTATTCCCTGACACTCTAGTATATGTTAGGTTCCCTTGGTGGGCACAAATAAATTACTTTTAAAATTAGTTGTCACTAGTGTGTGCTGTATTGGAAGCTCCTTGAAGACAGATGTTTGTCTGTTGCAGTCACAGCTCTACCCCAAAGTGCCACGCACAGTGCCTGGCACAGAATATGGAACAGTACTTGCTGAGCACCTGAAAGGCTAAATGAACATGGAGCTTGATCATCTTTATGATCCCAGCTAACAACATGGGACTTCTGCTCGTAGCTTACTCTGGGCAGTGAACACGTTGCGTGGATGAAATTTGAACCTGAGAGATATTCTAGAAGGGAAATCCTGAACTTTCTGAGGAACTGGTTCTGCTTACTTCTTAACCTCCATATTCAAACAGCAGGATCCAAAGTGGTGACTTGGTTGTTCATATTTCTCAGTTCAAAAATGTAATGTATAATCCAAAGTGTTATAAAATATAATTACTTTAACAATTGTGATAAGATGTATATAACATAAAATGTCCCATCATATTAAGTGTACAGTTCAGCAACATTAAGTATATCCACATTGTTGTGCAACCATCACTACCTTTCATCTCCAGAACATTTTTATCTTCCCAAACTGAAATTCCATTCCCATTAGACAATAACTCCCCATTTCTCTCTCCCCCAAGTCCCTGGCAACCACCATCCTACCTTTTGTCTCTATGAGTTTGAATACTCTAAGTACCTCATATAAGTGGAACCATGTAGTATTTGCTTGTTTGTGATTGCCTTATTTCACTTAATATAACATCCTCAAGGTTCATTCATGTTATAGCATGTATCAGAATTTCCCTCCTTTTTAAGGCTGAATAATATTCTGTAGTAGGTGTAAACCACATTTTGTTTATTCAAATATTTGTTGAAGGACATTAGATTTGTTTCCACCTCTTTTTTTTTTTTTCGAGACAGAGTCTTGCTCAGTCGTCAGGCTGGAGTGCAGTGACACGAACTCGGCTCACTGCAACCTTTGCCTCCCTGGTTCAAGAGATTCTCCTGCCTCAGCCTTCCTATTAGCTGGGATTACAGGCACATGCCACCAAGCTCTGATAAATTTTGTATTTTTTAGTAGAGACGGGGTTTCACCATGTTGGCCAGAATGGTCTCGATCTCCTGACCTCGTGATCCGCCCACCTTGGCCTCACAAAGTGCTGGGATTGCAGGCGTGAGCCACCAAGCCCAACCTCACCCCTTGTCTATTATAAATAATGCTGCTATATACATGGGGGTACGAGTATCTTTTTGAGACCCTGCTTTCATTTCTTTTGCATGTGTACCCAAAAGTGGAATTGCCAGAACCTGTGTTAATTCTATTAATTTTTTTAAGAACTTCCACACTGTTTTGTGTAAATACTTTTTAAAATAAAAATACAGCAACTTAACATGTGTTACCTCCTTTCAATATCACCTTGTAAGAGTATTCATTTATTCCAGCTGGGTGCGGTGGCTCACGCCTGTAATCCTAGCACTTTGGGAGGCCGAGGCGGGCAGATCAGTTGAGGTTAGGAGTTCAAGACCAGCCTGGCCAACATAGTGAAACCCTGTCTCTACTAAAAGCACGAAAATTATCTGGGCATGGTGGCATGCACCTGTAATCCCAACTACTCAGGAGACTGAGGCAGGAGAGTCGCTTGAACCCAGGAGGCAGAGGTTGCAGTGAGCTGAGATCTCGCCACACACTCCAGCCTGGGTGATAGGGCGAGACTCCGTCAAAGAGAGAGTATTCATTTATTTCAACAATCTTGCCATTAATCCTAGTGGTCTCAGACTTTCCTTTTAGAAATGTTTTTGAAATTCTAACACTAGCATAGGATAGCAGTGGGAATAGTTTCTGTCTGCATTTATATCACACTTTACTGTTTTTGAAATGATTTGATGGAAAAATCAGTTCATGTTTCACAGTGTGCATTCACAAATATAATTTCATCAAACGCTGCAACAATTCCATGAAACAGATTGCCCCTTCCTCGTCTCCTTATTGCTGGTCCTACTTCTGCCTCCATCTGTCTATCTACATGGATGAGTTTGTAAAATGTAGATACCAACTTTTTGCTTCTATGTTTCGCTAGCCTTCTGTGCTCTTCATCATGAAGATCAAAGTCCTAAGCCTAATGTCAAGATCTTTCATTTCTTACCACTTGCTTCCAACTTCAAATACCCCATGTCTGTGATTCCAAACTCTTTGCTCTTCCTGGAAGGCCCTTTGCTTTTCTCATGCTGTTTCCTCTGCCTGGCTTTTCTCAGGATACTTTATAGTTTTCAGATGTGTGACTTCTCTGAAATCGTTTTCTTGGTCTGCAATCCCCATTCCTCAGTCTGATTTAGGCGCACCTGATTTACTTGAATGACAGCACTTGCTACTCTACTTTGGAATTCTACTCTCTATGTCTACTCTCATGCTTGACTTTGAACTTGGTGTGTATAGGGACTGTGTGTCTTTTGTCTCTATGCTTGGTACACTTTAATACATTTTTGAGCCAAGCAGTGATTTTCAGCTGTGGAGAGGGTTGATTTTGCACCCTCTTGCATCTGGGACTTGCATCTGGGACTATCTAGAGATATTTTTGGCTGTCACCACTGGAGGGATTGCTATTGCACCTAGTATATAGAAACTAAGGATGCTATTGAATGTCCTACAGTGCATATGACCTACGTAGCCCCTCACAGCAAAAAACTTTCTGGCCCGAGATGTCAGTAGTGTCAAGATTGAGAAGCCGTGGGCTAAAGAAGGAGGGTGACTGTTATATAATATTAATGGACAAGGTCCATGATTTTAGTGACCTTTGCTGCAGCATGTTAATGCCCACTGGTAAATATTATATTTAAGTAGGCACACTGGTTCTAGATTGGGAACAACAACTTCCCCCAAGGGACATGGACAAATTTTGTTGGGAGCATTTATGGGTTTATCTCAATGACTTTATCACAATGTAATTTAAATTAAATATCCTAGTAGCATCAAAACAGTGGGAGCCAGAGAAGCTAAACATCTTACACAATGAGAAGTTATTAGGCTCAAAATGCCAAAAGAGGCCAGGCGTGGTAACTCATGCCTGTAATCCCAGCACTTTGGGAGAGCGAGGCAGGCGAATCATGGGGTCAGGAGTTTGAGACCAGCCTGGCCAACACGGTGCAACCCCATCTCTACTAAAAATAAAAAAAATTAGCTGGGCGTAGTGGTGGGCATCTGTAATCCCAGCTACTCAGGAGGCTGAGGCAGGAGAATCGCTTGAACCCCGGAGGCGGAGGTTGCAATGAGCTGAGATTGTGCCACTGCACTCCAGCCCTGGCGACAGAGTAAGATTCTATCAAAAAAAAAAAAAAAATGCCGGAAGAACTTCTATTTTATTGAAAGCCACTGAATGGGATTGAGCAGAAACCTACTGGACAATCCTTGGTAAGTATGGCCTTTGCAAGAATCAAACTAAATACTTTTGCAGTTGGGTAGAAGGAAAGAAGGATTCTGAGACATACCAACATCTAACTTCTTACTAGGACACTGACTAGCAGACTGGGCAAGAAAAGGAATGCAAAATCTGCAGGTGGGCATGGAGCTTCAAAAAGGACCCCTTCGAGCCCAGCCTCTAAGGACCCTCCCACTTTGAGCTGTGGCTACTGCTCCTTCTATGGCTCATTGCAGAAGCACTGCACTGCAGCTTCTTCTTGTTTGTTAAGCAGAATGTGTAAAGAAAAATAATTAATGCAACTCATTTTCATCTCAGTGTTCCTCTAAAAATGATCATTACTGATTTTAATATTTTATTTTTAAATTATTATTATTTTTTGATATTCTCTCTAGTCTTTTTAATGATTAATTTCCATAGGTTTTTGGAGAACAGGTGGTGTTTGGTTAAATAAGCAAATTCTTCACTGGTGATTTGTGAGACTTTGTGCACCCGTCATCCAAGCAGTATACACCATACCCAATTTGTTGTGTTTTATCCCTCACCCTCCTCCCACTGTTTCCCCCAAATCCCAAAAGTCTATTGTATCATTCTTATGCCTTTGCATCCTTATAGCTTAGCTCCCACTTATGAATGAGATCATACGATATTTGGTTTTCCATTCCTAAGTTACTTCACTTGGAATAATGGTCTCCAATTCCATCCAGGTTGCTGTGAATGCAATTATTTCATTCCTTTTTGTGGCTGAATAGTATTCCATGGTAAATATGTACACCACAATTTCTTTATCCACTCATTGATTGGTGGGCATTTGGGCTGATTCTGTGTTTTTGCAATTGCGAATTGTGCTGCTATAAACATGCATGTGCAAGTATCTTTTTTGTATAATGATTTCTTTTCCTCTGGTTAGATACCCAGTAGTGGGATTGCTGGATCAAATAGTAGTTCTACTTTTAGTTCTTTAAGGAATCTCCACACTGTTTTCCATAGTGGTTGTACTAATTTACATTCCTACCAGCAGTATAGAAGTGTTCCCTTTTCACTGCATCCCTGACAACTCCTATTATTTTTTGATTGTTTGATTATGGCCATTCTTGCAGGAGTAAGGTGATATTGCATTGTGTTTTTGATTTGCATCTCCCTGATCATTAGCAATGGTGAGCATTTTTTCATATGTTTGTTGGCCATTTGTATATCTTCTTTTGAGAATTGTCTATTCATGTTCTTAGCCCATTTTTTGATGGGATTTTTTTTTTCTTGTTAATTGTTTGAGTTCCCTATAGATTCTGGATGTTAGTCCTTTTTGGATGTATAGATTGTGAAGATTCTTTCCCATTCTGTAGGTTGTCTGTTTACTCTGCTGTTGTTTCTTTTTCTGTGCAAAAACTTTTTTAGTTTAATGAAGTCCTACTTATTTACAAATGCTTTTGTTACATTTGCTTTTGGGTTCTTGGTCATGAAGTCTTTGCATAAGCCAATGTCCAAAAGGGTTTTTCCAATGTTTTCTTCAAGGATTTTTATGATTTCAGGTCTTCATTTTTTCACAGAACTAGAAAAGACAATCCTAAAATTCATATGGAACCACCAAAGAGCCCTCATAGCCAAAGCAAGACTAAGCAAACAAATCTGGAGGCATCGCATTACCTGATTTCAAACTATACTATAAGGCCATAGTCACCAAAACAGCATGCTACTGATATAAAAATAGGCACATAAACCAGTGGAATAGAAAAGAGGACCCAGAAATAAAGCCAAGTACGTACAGCCAACTGATCTTCAACAAAGCAAACAAAAACATAAAGTAGGGAAAGGACACCCTATTCAATAAGTGGTGCTGGGATAATTGGCAAGCCACATATAGAAGAATGAAACTGGATCCTCATTTCTCACCTTATACAAAAATCAACTCAAGATGGATCAAAGACTTAAATCTAAGACCTGGTTTTAATATTTTAACAAAATTGAATTTGAAGAATATTGCTTAAAATTAAATGTAATATACTTCATTAAATTTGAACATTAACTGATACAGGTTTGAAAGTTCATGACATTTATGATTATCTGTGTCATTTGGGTTTGAGGGCACTTAATAAACAGAGTCAAGGAACTTGGTGGTGATGAACTCAGACATTTTAGTAGTAAGTTGTTGACTTTGTCACGCCAAAACAATTTCCAAAATTCCTTATGAAAAATAAGTATTCAGTCTTGATTTAGATTATATATAAAATATGGTATTGATCATGTATGGGTTATATTTTATAAACCTCCATAATATTTAATTTTCACTTTTAATTCTAAGTAGCACATTTCTATTAGGAGACATGTGACATGGATTTCCAACACAACCTCAGTACGAATTTATGATTGATTTTGTCATTGAATTGAGGTTGACATAACTTTGTCTTGTATAAACTTATTGATTCATTCTATTTAGCTCAGTGTACATTAAAAATATAAGTATTATGTTAACTCTTACCATGGCCATTTAAAATGAAAACAACATGAGTTTAAATTTCTTGACTAAAATAACATTTGTTTACAAAGTTATGCATTCAATATTCTGTATCAGAAGAGAAGAGAGAAAGGGTTAGATAATCATAGGTGCAGCTTTTTAAATGATTTTCAAAGTGAGTAAGTCTACAATGATTCTCATTTTAATGACTCTGCTGATATGGTCAAATCTAACTTTCTAACCTTTGGCTGTTTTTTCATCTTACCATTCCCTGTAGCACCATCCTAATGGTCCAGACACTCACCTGCCACCTCTCTATCATCAGTTTCTCTTATCAAAGCTGCACACTAAGAAAGAGGTCCAGGAGCTCAACAAAATCAGAGCAGATTTCATAAGAAACAGACAACAGACCCAACAGAAGTCAAATAGCAGGCCTAAGAGAAAGTGTTCTTTTTTGTTCATCTTACTTTTCAGGACAGACGTTCACATAGAGCTAAATTTTGAGAAACTGTCAAATGTCTTGATTCCGTCTACCTCATCATTTTTAAACAGGTATTTGCAAGGGGGGGCCTATATCTAAGGGGAGCTGCATGGATACCCCCGTCCATAACCTGTTGGGGGCAGGTTCATGTAAGTCAGGATGCATTCTGTACACATCTACGTCCAGGGGTTCTTGGCCTATATTCCTGGGATTTGAACTTCTGCTGGGCGTGTTCTAGTTTTCAACATATAATCACAAGTTCCAGATTCTCTGAGAGAATGATAAATTTGTTTAGTTTATTTTTTCATAAAGGAAATGCAGGAAATATGTAAGAAATATGATTTTGAATCTGAAAACTTATAAGTCCCTTCACATATATAAATGCAAAGAAATGATAGCACTTCTCTGTCGTGTAATTTTTTTGGTATACACACCTGTCCCCAACCCCTCAAAGAATTATAACTTACTTAAATAGGACCCAAGAGTCATACTTGAATGGCACAGACAAGGTACTAACATTTACCTGTGAAAGGAATGAATGAATGAATGAATGAATGAATAATGGGGATAAATGACCAGATGGATAAAGGTGCTCTCTCTTAATTTGACAAAATGGATGAACAGAAAAGAATCTCTGTTATCTCTGAAGTGAAGCAGATAAGACAACTCACATTGCTCAGTCTGAATTCTATCTTTTTGGACGAACCTGTGGTTTTCAAATAGTCGTAGAACTTGTCAGGCTTCCAGCAGCTTGAGTAGGAGGTTCTGAAGCCCACGGATGGCATAAATAACCAGACTAAGCAGTTCCCCACAGCCAGAGGAAATGCTCTGGCATACAGCACAATCATCCCAGCACTCTCGGATGGGCATGTAAATGTCAAGCTTGAGTGTGAGTGTTATGTTTGGCAGATTAATGCCTCATTTATTAGGCCACATATTCTGAGTAAAATCATTTTCCAAATTACTTGAAACTTAACCTTTAGGCAGGAAAACTCAATTTACTTTAACCACATTGATGGGATAGTTTTAAATGTCCCTGCCTTCTTTAACAGTATATTGAGTATCACAGACCATTTTATTTGTAATCCTAGATATTATGCTATTGTAATGATAGCCTCAGACATAACTGAGGTGTGTTTGTGTCTCAGAAAATAATCGTAGAAGTGCCTTTGCTTTTTTATGGGTGCGTTTTCTAGTTTTGCTTCTCCTATGACTTCAGCCGTCATTTTGTAGGTCTTGTTACATTATTGTGGCTACTTCTGTTCATTCCTCGTTTTCCCTTTTAGTTTCTGCTGTGGGCTGGGAAACTGAGTTTATTAGGCTTATTATGTGCCATGTGAATGAATTATGCCTAGACCAAGAGCACAGAGCATCCAGTGAAGCTCTGAGCGACTCCCTTTCCAGTTAAGTTCAAGAACTTTATTCATAGACTTGGTGACCCCATAGATAACACATCCTTTTCTGAGGCACTTAAGGGAGACAAAAGAGTCAAAGATATAGAGTTCAGAAGATCACCTTTAGTGTGAATGAACTGATATTTGGGAATGTGACTGATATTAATATCTGCAGGCAAGTGGACTTCCTCACTGTGGACCCCAGAGTGAGAGATTTACCCATTTGGTCAGGGCACCATGCACAGCCTTGGGCTTCTTTACTTGGGGCCTGACACTGGAGGCCTTGCAGTAGAGGAGCCACCCAGACACACCTTCTTGGCCCAGCCAGCTCCTGAGAGAGAAGAAGGGGAGGGCGTGAGAAAGACATGCCCAGTTCCGGCTCCCCAAATCACTCATCAGAGGTCACTAAGGGAGGAGCAAGTCATGGGGGTGGAGAGGCTGGCTACATAGAAAGAATCATCCCCTCTTTTGAAGCCAAGAAATGGGGAAGAATTGTCTCCCTCTAACAGTGGTATGTTCTGACTGCCCAGGAAGGCCACAATTTTATTAGTTTCTCCTCAGTCTCTGGTTCTCAGTCAGGTCATTGAAGTTGTTAGGTAGGTAACTTCCAGAAAGGAGGAGTTCTGTGAGCTCATCAGCGCTGCAGCATGACCCACTTTACACCCAGCTTCTTCATGTGCAGAATGAATCTATTCATTTCCAGAAGAGTTCTTCAGAATTAGCTTGTGAAAACTGAACGATGAAGCACTCTTATGAGCTACACATCAGTAAAGGGTGAGCCCCCAAGAGTGTCCTTCTTTATGTCTGCAAACGGTAAACTCTCAGCAGCAGCTGATTCTCACTGGGCATGGCCAATGCTTATAGCTAATCCTCACTCAGCCAGATTTTTTATCTCTCCAGGCCATTCAAGAGATGGGAGGCAATAACCCATGGGCCTGTAGTTAAAAACCAGAGTGATGTAACACAGCACAGCTGCTGTGGAAAACGGTGATGCAGTTCCTCCAAAAATTAAACATAAGCCGGGCATGGTGACGCAAACATGTAACCCCAGCACTTTAGGAGTCCAAGGCGAGTGGATCACCTGAGGTCAGGAGTTTGCTACCAGCCTGGCCAACATGGTGAAACCCCGTCTCTACTAAAAATACAAAAATTAGCTGGGCTTGGTGGTGCATGCCTGTAGTCCCATCTACTCAGAGGCTGAGGCAGGAGAGTCGCTTCAACTCGGGACGCAGAGGTTGCAGTGAGCCAAGATTGTGCCACTGCACTCCAGCTTGAGCAACAGAGCAATGCTGTCTTGGAAAAAAAAATTAAACATAGAATTATCATGTGATCCAGATATTCCTCTTTTGGGGTGTATACTCAAAAGAGCTGAAAGCAGGGCTTCAGATATGTGTACACCCATGTTGAAAACAGTGTTATTCACAGTAGCCAAAAGGTAGATGCAACCCAAATGTCCACCAATGGATGAAAGAATAAACGAAATGTGGTCTAGCTGTACAATGGAATATTACTCAGCCTTAAAAAAGAAGGAAATTCTGACACAGGCTACAACGTGGATGAGCCTTGAACACATTATGCTAAGTGAAGTAAACCAGTCACAAAAGGTCATGTACTATATGATTCTAATTATATGATATATCTAGAGTGGTCAGAATCATAGAGACAGAAAGTAGAACAGTGGTTGCCAGGGGATGGGGGTTGGGGAGAGTGGGGAGTTGGTGTTTAATGGGTACAGTTTCAGTTTGGGAAGATGAAAATTCTGGAGATGGATGGTGGTGACAATAGCACATAGGGAAGTGTAATTATCACTCCTGAGCTCTACATTTTAAAATGGTTATGATGGCAAATTTTATGTTATATGTATTTTACCACAGTAAAGCAACAGTTGTGTTTTTTTTGTTTTGTTTTTCTGTTTTTTTTTTTTTTTTTTTTTTTTTTGAGGCGGAGTTTTGCTCTTGTTGCCCAGGCTACAGTGCAATGGTGCAATCTTGGCTCACTGCAACCTCTGCTTCCCGCGTTCAAGTGATTCTCCTGCCTCAGTCTCCTGAGTAACTGGGATTTCAAGCAAGCACCACCACGCCTGGCTAATTTTTGTATTTTTAGTAGACTAGGTTTCACCACGTTGGCTGGGCTGGTAGCGAACTCAGGTGATCCGCCCGCCTTGGCCTCCCAAAGTGCTGGGATTACAGGCGTGAGTTACCGTGCCTGGCCACAAAAGTGTTAAAAAAAGAGAGGAAAAAACAAAAACAAAAAAACAGAGCAGTGACTGTGAGGAAACCAGAGCTATGAACCTGAAGGAACAGACAGAGGTGGGTCCAATGGGAAGAACTGTAACTGCTTAGTTCATAACAGCATGTTTTACATGAAATTTTGTCATAAAACCTTGGTCAAATGAGTCATTATAATACTAATTATACTAATAATGGCTCAGAAAACAATATAAAACTTTTCTTTGGCCAAGGATATGATGTTGAAAAATGTTGCCTCCCACTGTTAACTAGAATGTGTTAAAATGAAAAGTTTATAGAAATAAGAACTTTTAATTTCCCTAAAAACAAGAAAACTGCTGTTCAAAAACATGAGTATACCTTACATCAAAGTGAAGATTTAGGAACAATTCATAACTGCTCATCTATGGTGAATCCCTTCCTAAACCCTCTTTCTCTGGCTGCATTCACACCTCTAAGGAGAGCAAATACTAGAAGCTGGAGGTCTTCTGTTGCCTGAGTATAATGATGTCTGCAGTCAAATGGCCTTGCAGGTGATTTTCAGGGATGTCCTGGGCATATGGAATTGGAGGAGCCTGGGAAGAGCATAATTGCATGGTGTAAAAAAGGAGTGTTTGGAAAGATGCTAGATTCAATTTGGAGGGTCTACTGAAGGGAGAGGTGTTAATTAATTAATTAATTATTAATAAGACAGAGTCTCTCTATGTTGTCTAGGCTGGTCTTGAACTCCTGGGCTCAAGAGATCCTCCTGCCTTAGCCTTTTGAGAAGTTGGGATTACAGGCACGTGCTGCTGCACCTGGCTAGGGAGAGGTTTTCAAAGGAATTATTAGATCAGGGAGTTTGGGGAGAAACAACGTACCATGCATAGCATGCTGTAAAACATTTCTTCCAGAAAATTTTAAGTAAAATCTCTGTCTCCCACTATGGTCTGGTCAGGTCCATGGGCTGCAGATATGACGAAGTGCCAAGTGGTCCTTTATAGAGGATGAGGCAAGGGCTGGTTCTCACCTGGGTTGCCAACTAGGTGCTAGTGCTCATGGTAACTTCAAATTCTAACTTCTTGCCCTCACTTAATTTCAGTATTAACCAAGCTTACACTGTAACCTAAATTTAGGAGGATAAACTGAAAAGTAATATCTCTCTGAATATTGGGGCATGCCAGTGTTTTTCTAAGTGAATTTTCCCAAGAGCCCTGTATAATTTTTTGTCTCTCACTCTTCTTCCCTTCCATTCTTTTCTCAATGCCTTAGGGTTTTCTCAATTTATCTCTAATCTGATTTGAATGGAAGATTCCTCATGAAAATGGCCCCCCCCCGTTGTTAATTAAGTAATGCTAGCTTCCACAGCAGCCACAATTCCAAATCTCAGTGGTTTAATGACTCAAAAGTTTACTTCTTATTCCTATTATGGGCTCATCTTGGGTTTATAGGGGCCTTGCTCTGCAGTTACTCAGGTGCCCAGTCTGAAAGAAACTTTATCATCTTATAGACATATCATCTGGAAAACATGTCTCCTAAGGTCACCAAGTAAAGAGGAAAAGAGTGGGATGCAGGAGGCACCTAGCTCATAATTGTCTAAGCCAGCACTTGTGCTCATTGTCCATTGGCCAAAATTAGTCATATGGCCTCAGCCTAGCTGCAAGAGAAGCTAGGAAATGAAGAGGAGAGGATGAAGTATTTAGTGAGCACTAACTCGCTTTGCTACCCTTGCTGACTAGAGTACTATGAAGCCCTAGTTACATGAAAATTCAACAAACTCTTGAATATAATTCATTTTTTTTTAGAGAGGGTCTCACTTTGTAGCACAGGCAGGAGAACAGTGGTGTGATTATAGCTCACTGTAACCTTGAACTCCTAGGCTCAAGAGATCCTCCCACCTCAGCCTTCCCAGTAGCAAGGACTATAGGTGCACACCACCACACCTGGCTGATTTTTTAAATTTTGTAGAGATGGGGAAGGGCAGGTCTCACTATGTTGCCCAGGCTGCTCTTGAACTCTTGGGCTCAAGCAATCCCTCTGCCTTGGCCTCCCAAAATGCTGAGATTACAGGCATGAGCCACTATGCCTGGCTGAATATCATTTTTATATAACAATAGTCTGTTCTCATAGACATCTGCAGGTTTTCTTTTTCCTTCTTTTATCACTTTTGTTCAAACTAACTCTCTAAATTTAGCTTAAATTTTTAAAACCCAAAATAGTTAAGAAAAAGTGATAGGGGCTGTTGGTAGTATTTAGTGTGCAATTAGTAGTAGTAGTAGTATTTAGTATGTAAGTATAAACAAGAATACTAAATACTACTAAATACTATTAGTAGTATTTGTAGTATTTAATTGAATAGCATTTAAATTAGTAGTATTTTAATTTATTAGTAGTATTTAGTATGTAAATATAAGGTTTATATTTACAGATACACCTTTTGTAAATATAAACCTTATCTGCTGCCAGGTAGTGGACAGCAGATATTATCTATCTCATAGTGTCTTATATAGTTATTCTGTCACTTATTTATTGCTTTATATTTATCTGTGGACTTTTCCCCCCATGACGTAATAAGAGTGAGTAAGTGATGGTGAAAATTTCTGACTTTATCTTTTACTTGTTGATCATCTTCCTCTTTCTTTTTTGTGCTCTTTGTTTGGCTATTGCATTTTAGGGACAGTCCAACCTAGAAGGTAGACTCTTGCAAGGGACCACGGCAAACTGTACAGGGTCTGCTTAGGCACAGATATGGACTGGGCCCTGCTGTCTGCAAGCCTAGCTATGTTTAGGTTGCAGCACCGGCTACACAGATCACTGGATTTCCAATATTCTTTAGGACAGTCCATTGATAAAATGGTCTTGTGAGTCATTAAGGCTGTCCTGGATATCACCTTGGGACACTTGGGGATGTCTTTCCATCCCAAAGAATTGGAATGTAGTTTAGGAAGGCCTAGAGAACGTGTGATAGTCCATGGTCCTGGAGAGAATTAGGAAGGTATATGGGAGATGCTACAGAGTAGGACAACTCCATGGGTCCCAGTGATTCTTTTTGTTTTGTTTCTTGAGGTGATTGCATGGAATTGAGCTGAACCTCACTATAGTCGCCATGTTTAGATCATTTGTCTCTGCTGGAAATATCCCTCTTCCTTTTGGAAGTAGTACTCTTTTGTGGTCCCCTGTGTGCATTACAACCCCAGGGAAATTCATGGCCTGCAGGTGTTATCCCAATAGGAGGTTAAGGAGGGGAATGGGGGAGTGGTTACCCTAACCTTTCTCCCTTCTTTTTCCTTCTGTTCTCCACAAGGCTTTTTGTGTTTTGTTGATGAAAACAAATACATCTCTGGCCTTTAAGATGAGCTGCATAGGAAGATGCATTGGATTAGGCCATAGATAAGAGCTTATCAAACATGGAGGCTGGCTACGGTGGCTCACACCTGTAATCTCAGCACTTTGGGAGGTCGAGGTGTGTGGATCACCTGAGGTCAGGAGTTTGAGACCAGCCTGGCCAACACGATGAAATCCTGTCTCTATTAAAAACACAAAAATTAGCCAGGCGTGGTGGCAAATGCCTGTAATCTCAGCTACTCAGGAGACTGAGGCAGGATAATTGTCTGAGCCTGAGAGGCAGAGGTTGCAGTGAGCCGAGATCACACCACTGCCCTCAAACATGGGTGATAGAGTGAGACTCCGTCTCAAAAAAAAAAAAAAAAAGAAGAGGTTTCCTTGAATATATCTTTTGTTCTGTGGGATTCCTGTCTGCAAATCGAATGTTGGTTATCAGTGCAACTACTACAGAACCTGAGAAACAAAAAAGACTTCAAAAAATAAAAAACAGCTCTTTCTCCTCAAGTATTTTTACCAGGAAAACTTACAAAATTAGTCAAATCTGAAGTCTTGCCTAATTTATATTCAGTATATAGTCTAAAAATGTGTCCAGATTTAAAACAGAAAGAAAATCTTAAAAGCAAATGATTTTCCTCTCTCTTTTCCCTTCTTCAGGCTTTTCCTCCAAATGCGATCATTGTATTTTTCTACTGCAGTGCAGTGACTATATTCTTCACAATAATCAAACTGGTCAGTTATCGCCTACACCTCATGTTTGACAAAGGAGAAGTAATTCAACAAAAGCCATCCAGAAAGGAAGAAAAGCCAAATAAAGACAAGGAGGCCAAAGGTGAACACATAACTAATCACAAAAACCCAAGGTAATGTTTCCAATTAATGTGACACTTCAAAATTTAAATGTTTTGCTCTTAAGTTTTTTTATCAGTTGTTTATGAAATCACTAGTACAGGCAGATAGAAATATGTACATTTTTCTTATATTTCAGCATATACTTAAGCATGACGTTGATATTCATAATTGAGATGGTTTAACTGGCTATCAATATGACCTTCTCACATGATCTAGAATTCATTTGTCTTAGGCTTAGCACTGCAAAAACTTTCACTTCACTGTTTTTATGTTGTTATTTAAATGCTTAGAGTGTGCCAGAGCATTTTAAAGAATAGCATTTGTGTTTGTTGATATAAAAGTGATACATTACATAGAACTGAAATATTAAGAGTAATTTTTGAGTTAGCATTCTTTTCACTATTCTTGTATTATTTCTTACAGCTCCTTAAGATAGCATGTCCTCTAATTTAAAAGTAATGTTTATTATAAGGTTCATCTGCTGCACATGGTGGCTCATGCCTGTAAACCTTGCATTTTGGGAGGCTGATTTGGGAGGATCACTTGAGTCCAGGAGGGTGAGGCTGCAGTGAGCCGTGATCGTGCCACTGCGTTCCAGCCTACCCGGAGAGAGCGAAACCCTGTCTCTTAAAAACAACAAACAAAGATTTATATGTAAGGAGTATAACAAAATGGACTGTAGGAAAAATAAGTTTTTAGACTAGTACTAAAAGAGTCATGCTTCTGTTTGATAATATCACTCACTGCTCTTGTTTCTCATGTTGGGTTAGCAATAATAGGCAGTTTCACAATGGCAAAAAGGAAGAGGCCAGTCGAAACCTCTCCACGCCTCCCCTCCGCTGCAGCTCCAGAGGGCAAAGCATAACCTCTCATCACTCTTCTGGGCCATTGGTTAGTGGTCTTGTTTCCTGTTTCACCCTCTTCATGTGGTTTCGATGTTGATCTCACCTAGAATGGGAGTGTTCAGCAGCAGTGATTGTAGCTTGCATGCTGTAATCACTGGCCCGTGTACAGTGAATACCACATCCCAGGGGCTGGAAATGGCCTGAAGGGTGCCCTTGGGGCCATAAGATAAATGCCCAGTCATGTGTTCAAAGCACACTCTCTGGCCTCCTCTGCCATCCACCCCCACTGCTGAGTCAACCACACTGGTCAGAGAACCAATTTGCAGGCCTTTGCTTCTTTCTGTTGTCATTCATTTAAGTCATCATATCTGCAATGCCTTCCACCTGAAATGGGTATCATCTCTGCTTTCCATTTTAAATCACACTTGCCTTTCTGGGAAGTCAATAAATTACCTTTTTTCTAGGTTAAATTTATTGAGCTCCATTCGCTATAGTGTAAGTAGTGGCTTATTCTCTGTTTACTTTCTTAGTAGTAAATCTCCCTTTGTCACAGCACAGTTGTCTTGGTTGAATGTCCACACTTATGTACATTTGTATCCATTCTGGTCCCCATTTTTATAGAAGCTTAAGGAGAGTGAACTCTGTATTGTCTCTTCCCTACATGCCATTTAGAAAACCAGTGACTACTGGTTAGTTATTGCTGACTGTCTGGAAATGGACGATCAGCTGAGTCATCCATTGATTTTTGTTTCTTTCATTTGTTAGGAGTTGTCAGCACAGGAAACCGTAGAAGATCTCAAAGGTAAAGTGTCATCATTTATATTTTATCACTGCATTATCCTCAGTGAAGTGAAAAATACTTTTATAAAACAGAATGCCAGTGGATCAACTGAAAATAAGAACTATACCTAAGACTGCATAGTTATATTTTGACTTTGTTTCTTTAACTCTTAATTTTAATTTTTTCTCATCAGTATTTGTATATTAAGTCTTAATTCAAATTGTGATATTTTGTTGATCATAATTCATTGTCATTTCTCCAGTCTATGCCTCATTTCATATGGCTTATAAAGAGCAGACATGTAAGTTTTTTTATGGATGATAAATTATCATCCATATAAAAATTTGTATTATAGTACATACATCAAAACATGACAGGATAAATTGTATAGCATTCTGCATATCTACCTTTCTTTCGAGTTACAAATTCTGTTTTGGGGGATCTTTCCTTTAACTTAAACAATTTTTGTTTTACGTTTTTACTAAGATTTTTTTTTTTTTTTTTAATCTTTTGACTACCTGCAGAAGGCTTAGAAAAGATCTTTTGGAGGCCTGAATTAATTCCTTTCTTTCTCTGCAATTCTATTTTCTTTTCTACTACTACAAAGACAAATTTTATGCACTATTTCAGTTTTGAAAATGGTGTAAAATTTAATTTGTTCAAGAAAACAGCTAAAATTAGCACCATAGCCCTGAACCCCTAAAATGAAGTTTCTTTTTTCATCATTCAGCTGTATCCCATTATAACAATGTGTAAAGGATTATCCAGATTTTTTTCTGTGTTTTTACTACCAAAATAAATTCACATTAGTTAGATTTCTAATATTTTAGTTGCACATACAGCTTCATAACAGTTACTTTATGTCTGTTTTATACACATATATACAAGCACATACCTTTTTCTTCATATTAAACATATTCTTCTAGATTAGGTGTGCTATAGCTCATCATCTTATGTACTTTGAATATCTGGCCTGGCCTTTTAATTTCACCATTCCTATTAAAACAATAATTTCCCATTTTTTACTTGTACTAGGAATTGCAGTAGAAGTTTTATATACATTATTTCATTCGGAGTCGTATGTAAAATGTACAGGTAGCATTTAAATCCATACCTGGTGAGTAAATCTGGTGTTTCTTAGCAACACTACAGTAAAGCAAAGAATTTTGTTTTTTCCTTAGTCAAAACTTATAAAAGACACCATCTTAGTTGGTGGTATTCTACAGTATTTTAAGGGATTTGGTTCCAGGACCCCCGTGGATACCAAAATCTGTGGATGTTGCTCACATCTCTTATATAAAATAGCATAGTATTTGCATGTAACCTACACACATCCTCTTGTATACTTTAAATCATCTCTAAATTACTTACAATACCTAATACAATGTAAATGTTATATATATATAGTTGTTATACTGTATTGCTTTTCATTTGTTTTATTTTTATTGTTGTATTTCAAGAATAAATTCACAGTGGGAGTGTTATTTTAAAAAGTAAGCATCCATGCAGCCATAAAAAAGAATGAGTTCATGTTCTTTGCAGGGCATGGATGAAGCTGGAAACCATCATTCTCAGCACACTAACACAGGAACAGAAAACCAAACACTGCATGTTCTCACTCATAAATGGGAGTTGAACAATGAGAACGCATGGATACAGGGAGGGGAACATCACACACCAGGGCCTGTCGGAGGTTGGGGGCCAGGGGGAGGGAGAGCATTAGGAGAAATACCTAATGCATGCAGGGCTGAAAACCTAGATAATGGGTTAATAGGTGCAGCAAACCACCATGGCACATGTATACCTGTTCTGCACATGTATCCCAGAACTTAAAGTTAAAAAAAAAAAGTATCCAATTCCATTAGTTGCTGGTGCTGTTTTAGTTTTGTTATTATTCATTAGGTCTGGCTCTTGGGCATCACTCATTCATTTCCAATGCTAATCAAGTTTCCATGTGTCATTCATTTCAGGTGTCATTCTATCAGAAGACCATCCCATAGCACCAGTGTCATCTACCTCACCTGGTATCAAAATGGAAAGTTTACCTGCTTGTCAAGCACACAGGCTGGAAACCATGCCCAAGTCAGCAATACCCGTAAAACCAGTTGTCACAGAAACTCTCATCAATGGTAAAGGAAAGGAAAGAGGAGGCAAGGGGCAGCCTCCTTTGCGCCACAGATCCGAGGGTGGCTTAGTGGATAAGGGACCCTTGAAGAAGTTGCCCCACCTGTCTTTGTCTCAGTATGACTTACTAGAAACAGACGTTTCTTTCCAGCCGTGGGGGAGTGAGAATTCAGTCCTGATTCCAGAACCTGTCAGTTGTCCCCAGGGTTCCATAAGGGAACGGGTACAAAGCAAGTCACCCCAGGACAGCCTGAGCAGCAGCTGCCCTCAGTGTGACACCATCGTGGCCAAGCCTGTGGAGGAGCCAGCAGACACATCCTGTCAGGTGGATACTTCCTGCCAGGTGGACCTACCCTTGAACCAGGAAGTGGACTCCTCAGATAGTGAGGTAGCTGTTACTCTCATCGATACTTCTCAACCCGGAGACCCACTGAGTCTACATGAACCCATAAAAATTGTTATCACGATGAGCAGTACCCCAAACTCCATGACAGATTTGGAAAGCTCCCTCCACCTGAAGGTGGTTGGCATAGAGAAGACTGGTGTAAAGTCTGACGCTGAGCCAACTAACCCAGGGGCGGCCATTTCTCCCAATGCCGAGCAGATCTCAATTCCCGTGATCACCCTGGACCTGCCTGAGGGTGGGGGAGGAGGTGTTCCCTGTCCCGAAGGCAATGGAAGTGAAAGGACTCCAGAGAGACTGAAGGCAAGGGTATCCACCAATCAGTGTTCTGGCTATGGATCTGGGGAGGGGGGAAGTGCCACCAAGGATCACAGTTCTTCCTCACGGGAACCCTGGGAATCGGCGACCCGGCTTACGCCTGATACGGCCTCTGAGTCTAAGGTGGGGAAGGAAGGCCTGACTAACCTTGACCCATTGTCTTGTAAGTCCAGCCATGAAAAGAGGCATGCCCGGGTGCTCAGTGTGGACAGTGGGACAGATGTCTTCTTGAGTAAAAGTTCTGCAGAAATTATTAATGATACAGAGAAAACAATGCCAACTTCCAAATCTGACCTAGAGGCTAAGGAAGGACAAATACCAAATGAGTCCAACTTCCTGGAATTTGTCTCCCTGTTAGAGTCCATTAATACTTCCAAGATGGCCGCATCCAATCAGTTGAATGGCTCAGCAGAGCAGAATGAAGAAAGTGGGCTTCTCCGAGGTGCGATTCCACATCAGTTCCGTTCTGATGATGACACAGAAGGCAATATTCCTCTTTGCCATTTGCCTTCTGTGATTTGATTTTGCAAATAGTGGGACAACTCTTGGGCAATCATTTGTTGCTTGGCTTTGTCATCAATATTTGCTGAATTACCGAGACTAAGCTCTGTGATGAACATGTGTACATATATTGTCCTACTCTACCAGGACACTTAAGGCATTATCATGATTTTTTTGCTTCCCTATAGAAGGCAAGACTATTTACTCCCAGAGAAATAAGCAATTATATTTTACTACTGTGGCAAGTACTCGCAATAGATGTTTCTTCCTTTATGAAATAGATGCCTTCTGGGAAAGTTGATTCTAAGACAAATTTCTATAAAGTGAATCTACTTTTCCTGCTGAGTTCTATTATAAAATACAGAATTCACTAATTATCCCATGTTGTACCCGTAATAATAACAAACTCTTCTGCAGCTCTTAATTTATGCCAGGCAGTGTTCTAAGCACTTTGCATACATTAACGAGGGTGACTGTACCTTGTGGTTTGCCTGGAAGGGTCCTCATTTACACATGTTTTGCCAACATAATTATTAAGAGCACTGACTTTCTCTCTCAAAAGAGTCCCCAGTTTAGATGATAAATTAATACAATTACTGTCATATTCACTCACTTACTCTTTATATAACTTTATGTTGTGGATATACCATTATCCTTCCTGTTCTTTGGATGAGGCTCAGAAATTTTCACTTGCCTTCCCAAGTGTCTAGTTCAGGAGGTGCTAGAACTGAGATTTGATTCCAGGCAGTCTTGTTCCAGAGTCCTTGCATAAAAATTAAATGATATTTCCTATATGAAGATAAGGTACGTTTATTTTCAGGTTACTTAATGTCTCTGGGCCTCAGTTTCCTCGTGGCTAAAATGATGTTACTGGACTAGAGCTTTTATAAGGTCTTCTAGCTTTAAATTCTGTTAATGCTGTGATTTCTGAGCGTATCATTTCTACATAGATCTGTGTTAAGATAGCATCTGTATGGTAGGAATGCTTACTGAAAGTTGTGTTTGCATATGGTAGCTCATTTTCTGTGCTGTAGGTGGTAACGTTTCTTAGTGCTGGGATTTTTCCTCTGATCTCTGGACATCCAGGGGCTCCTGTGGCTCCATACTGTTGGCTCTGAGAAATTTTCTCTGATTACTTAAACTTTTTAACAGACAGGGTGGTATATAAAGCAGGAGTAACTTGAGACAAAAATGTTTCTAATAAAAGATGTGGGTGTTTATCATCTATCCAATATAGAGATTCATACCTCTAGGCTAGCACTGTCCAATAAAATTTTCTGCAGTGATAGAAATATTCCGTATCTGCAGTCCAATATGGTAGCCAATGGCCACATGTAGCTGTTTAAAAAAGGGAGCTGTGCAGATGAGAAGTGGCATTTTAAATTTTATTACATTTTAATTCATTTAAGTAGCCGTGTGGCTCTTGGCTGCTGTATTAGACGGTGCTAACCCAGAGCACATGAAGGCCTTCCCAGAAGCGATGTGTCCAGTGGATAGAGCACTGACTTTGGAACGAGATAGCACAAGGCCAGATTTGGTTGAGTAATACCGGCTGGTTGAGCTTGGACAATTGATCAAATCCATCTGTGTTGGAATTTCTTCTACAAAGCAGGAATCATAATGTGTTACAGATTTATTGTGAGGATTCCATTAGGAGAATATGTGAAAAGTTTTGCTATTTGATCAATTTTAGTCTTTCATTTTTGTTTTCCCCTCAGGCCATATGTAAAGTTTATTTGGTTTGCCTGCTTGAGTTTTTGCTCGTCTTCATTTTTTCAGCCAGCCACATTCAATCAGAAGGGTTAAATTGGACATCGAGGTTGTGTGCAGGGAGATATGAGGTATTCTATGGGAAGAGATAGGCTTAGGTACCAAGAACTTGAAGGTACAGCAGGAAGGGAGGAGTTGGAATGAATTACATGCTTCTTTTAGGAAAGAGGATTTTAATTGAAGGAAGAAAGGACAGACTACAATGAATCTTTTAGCTCTTAGAAGGCCATCAACATCAAAGGTGGCAATTTAGATAGTTTTTCAGTGGTATCATGTGTGTTTGAGATTGGTAATATCCTCTTATTCTTCTTTCACTAAAGTATTTGTTATTGTAATCTGAACACCCAGTTTTTGAGTTTGTTTATAAAACAATGTGATGGTGTTTAATGATATTAGCAGCTTAGGAAATGTTCTCTAATCTTTTTCCTGCTCATCAGTAGGACAGTGCTTGAACTTGGACCTCACTAGAAAAATATACAGGATTTTCTAGTTCTCTCTAATGTGCTCTTATTTACAGCCCAGGTTCTCTTCAGAGGATCATTCTCAGGTCTCAGAAATATCCTAGAATTCAAGGCTATGGAAAACCACACACTTTTGAAAATCTTTAAAGCATGTTTGTTTGCTTTTTTTGTTTGACACAACTTTATTTTACTTTGTGGAAATAAATGAGGACTGCCCTTATGAGAGCAAGCAAAGTCTATTTATTCAGAGCTTACTTATGGCAAGGGAGTCAGCCATCATCACTTGGGTTCAGCAGAGACTTAAAGGCAACTAGAATGACAAAGCTTTATAGTGGAAAAAAGGGAAGGCTTCGGATGTGCCCTGACTGGAGGTTCTGGGCATTATGAAGCTAGAGGTGGCTAGACTAGGAGTGAGGCATCCTATGTGCTTCATTAGGGGACTATATTTGGTTTTCTTTGGGTGGTCCTAAGTTGGAAGCAGGGACACACATTAGGGAAGCTGTCAGGTGTGAATCAAGTCCTAACCATTTTGGGCTAATTATTACGGGGGTTATTGTTTGGCTTCCTGGATTGTTTGCCAGAAACAGTGGTCTGACTTCCTGTGAGCCTGACCTGTGCATAGGATGTTGTCTTCCTGGGCTGCTTACCCTGGATAATGGGTTGATTTTCTCACCTGGTTGCTGCAGATTATTGGTCAGAGTTCTACGTTATGAATAATTTCTGGCCATTGTCCATTCGTATATTCAGTCTTGTAACTTCTAAGAATTTCTAAGAAAAGAATCATGAATGTATGTAGAAATGATCATTGAAAAATTGGCTATAATATGGAAAATTGAAACAATGTAAATTTATAGTTAGGATCTATTTAAATTATACCATTATCACTGTAATATTATATAACTACTACTTTTAGATGATGTAGATGAATATCCAATAACGTTAAATATTTATAGTAGTTTAAGATAAATATGATAGGTATAAAACCATACCTGTATTATGACTTCATTTTTGTAAAAAAAAAAAAGTGCATATATCTAGAAAAAAGAGATTGGTATGATATATATCAAATTGGCTCCAGTGGTAATATGGTGGCAGGATTAACAGTGATTCAAAGTGTTTTCTTTTGTGTAGTTTTAAATTACATACAATGAATGTGTACTATTTTTTATAAACAGAAACATTTCTATAAATGTATTTTTTAAGGAAAAAAGGAAAAAAATCACCCATATGTTGATTTACATAATGTACCCATTTAAGAGAAAAGGAGTCTAAGATATGATAAAGAGATGTGAACAAATGAATTCAAAGACTCTTAGTGTGACACAGGAGAGCTGTGTCAATGTGCCTTTCTGCGATTTTTTATGAGGCATGATTACTGGCTAAAGCTATTTGTTATGATAGCACTTTCTTATAAATGTGTTTCTTGAAAACTGTGAAAACTTCTATCTTGACAGGCTGTCAAATGAAATGCAAACATTTTCATACCAAGGAAATTCTTATGGTAGTTTCACAGATGTGCTGAAAATGTTTATCTTCAGAACTCACAGAGAAGCCAGCATTGCTCCTCTAATGACTTGAAGTTTCAGGATGAATAACTTTGTTCTACACGCAAGGATGTGATTTGTATCCCACAGACACTAACACAGTTTTGCTTTCTGAGGGCTTAGGCAGGTCTTGATAGACTTTTCTAATGGTGTGTCTTGAAAGAACTTGTAGGTTCAGGCTTAATTCTGTTCTCTCAGGCACAGGCTGTTGAGCTTAAGAGCCAATCATTTACTCAGAGTAAGTCATGGGAGTACAATGGTCCTTTTGATCTTAAAAGTGACTGTTGGAATGTGTCCGCAGAAAAGGAAGGGCTGATCCTCAGGGTCATATGCAGTCCATTTTGCATAATGGTATAACCTGAGACCCTTAGTGGTTCATCGTTTAAAGAGGCTTCCAAAAATGCCAAAAAATAAATAAATAAATAAATAAAATAAAAACATTCTGCACCTGTTGATCTTGGAATTCTCATTCACCTTAAAATGTTCTCAGGGCAAGGAATAGGTGTTGTAGCTCACTGTGTCCTACACAGGACAATAAGCATATTGTTCAAAATCAGCTATACCAGCTATACTTGGCTGGGTGTGGTGGCTCATGCCTGTAATCCCAGTGCTTCAGGAGGCTGAGGTGGGAGGATCACTTGAGGCCAGGAGTTCAAGACCAGCCTGAACAACATAGCGTGCCCCTATACTTACATAAAGTTTTAAAAATTAGCTGGATGTAGTAGCATGTGCCTGTCATCCCAGCTACTTGGGAGGCAGAGGTAGGAGAGTCACTTGCACCCAAGAGGTTGAAGCTGCAGTGTGCTGTGATTCCACCGTTGCACTCCAGCCTCCAGCCTTGGCAACAAGGCTAGACCCTGTCTCAAACAAACAAACAAACAAAAACAACACCCACCTCCAGCTATACTTACAAGTATTTGCTTTATGAAGGGGCCAATTCTAGCTTTAGCTTGAAAATTCAGTTTTGGAGAGTGAGTGAGAAGAAAGACTAATAAGATTTATAAATGGTAAAGGGGACCTTGCTCTGAAATAGCCAGATTTGTTTTTGTAATTTTTTAGAATCTGAGGTTATTCATTTATGAGACATGAACCTTTCAGACCTGTGTAACCAAAATGGGTGATGTCCAGCTGGGCACACGTGTGGTCACCGAGTTATTTCAAGGGAGTCCCTCAACCTGTATATAAAATAGTAGGTGTTTGTAGACGCCTAAATAACACATCTCAGACGTATACATACTTCTGTTTTTCAAATATATGTAGGTACTTCCATAATTAGGAAAATGAAAAATTATTTAAAAGTCTTTTGCATGCAGAGGAGCTGCTTAGATTTTCTTTCTATTCTTGTTTCAGTTTTGGTAACTTATTTCCCAGAGCTTTCACATTGATTTATTTTATATTATATTAACAGGTAAAGCAATGTTTTTCAGATAACACTTGCCAGGAAAAAAAGGAGGAAATCCTGGAAAATGAAAAGCCCAGTGGACACAGTTCTAAGCAAGGAAAACCAGACTTACAAAGTCAAGACCATACTAGCACCAGCCCCGCGTGCACTCAGCCTGCCAAGACTACGGCCTTGTAAGGATAAGTTACTTATTTAGTTTCACTGAGTCATAAACCATGAGACAGCCTCATTTACTGGCTTCTGCTTTTAATGCTTTATCAAGGATAAGGAGGAACTTCTAATCATTTTTTTTTTGAAACTTTTATATGTGTTAAGTTTCCAGGGCAATAGACAAAGACAGATAATCTACAGGGTAACTTCCCAACAAGATAGTTCTGTCTTGCAAGTCATCAGTGGGCCTGAAACATCTGTACAAGAAGAGATATCTGTGGATGCTATGCATGTCTTCATTGATGAACATGGTGAGTCTTTGGAGCTCTTTACTAATGAACAAGCAGGGAAAACTGTCAGCTTTCTCAGGACTCATTGTGATATCTTAGCCTGAGCACTAGACTTGAGAACTGGAAGACTTAATGCTATGGTTGCCCACATACTGTTCTTTGAACGGAGTGTGCTGCCTCCCATCTCAGGGTCTTTACACATGCTGTGCCTGTGTGTGCTATTGATCCTTCAGATCTTAGTCCTAAGGTAAGTTTTTTTTTTTTTTTTGAGACGGAGTCTTGCTCTGTCGCCCAGGCTGGAGTGCAGTGGCCAGATCTCAGCTCACTGCAAGCTCTGCCTCCCGGATTTTCGCCATTCTCCTGCCTCAGCCTCCGGAGTAGCTGGGACTATAGGCGCCCGCCACCTCGCCCGGCTAGTTTTTTGTATTTTTTAGTAGAGACGGGGTTTCACAGTGTTAGCCAGGATGGTCTCGATCTCCTGACCTTGTGATCCGCCCGTCTCGGCCTCCCAAAGTGCTGGGATTACAGGCTTGAGCCACCGCGCCCGGCCTAAGGTAAGTTTTTCAGGGACACCTTTCCTGAACTCCCCAGACTTAATCAGGTTCATCAGATTTGGTTGTTCTCTTAACTCCCTGTCTCTTTACTTCTTTGATAATATTACAGCTTGTGTAATAATTTGATTAATGGCATTTCCCCCTCACAGTTATCAACTTCAAGAGGGCAATGCCCAGTACTCAGTAAATATTTGTTGGACCTGTGTTGCACACCTGACCTTGATATATTTTTTCATCGCCTTGTTATAAAAAGGATTTAAAATAGTATACATAGAGAATTATAAAGTGGCAAGTTCAAAGTTCAAAGGATAAGGGATATAGGTCCTAGTTTTTCTGGAATGGGTCTTGGCTTATGTATCATATAGCTCCAGTAGTGCTTGTTATTTTACTCTCAAAAGGATCCTGGTTTGGAGAATAAATTATATGGTTACTTTATCTGGAGTTTGGTAGTTTATAGTTTTAAATGCTTTTGCATGTGCAGAAATATAAGGGACTTTTACATCATAAAGAACAACATTAGCACTTACATGAAAGCCTCCACAGGGGCTGCGGTTGTTGTTACAGTTTCTCTTGGTGGAAAACACCTTTGAGTTGAGGGCCACCTTCCAGCTTCTCACAACAGACAAGGTGAATTACACTTCCTGTGTCAACTGAAGAAGGCACTAGTAGGAGCTCTTCTGGGCAGAAACCATTTACATTATTAGACAGGGAACGGATTTTCATACCTCAATATCCTGAGCTGCTTTAGTGGAGCTAATTGAACTCTGTAAATTAATTCCATCTCTTGCTTTTCCTCATTAACAGGCTGACACGTCAGTCAGTGTGCTGTGGCACTTGCTTGTCTGCACATTTGGAGGCAGAGATGATCTCATGTGGTCCACCAATCAAAACTGTACTCTTAATAAGCTGCTTTTTGCACATGACACTGAGGTATTCGTATACAAAAAAATCCAGTTATATGCTAGCACAGATCATGCTGACACATGAGAATGTATGTAAAGTGAATTAAGAGATGATACAAATAAGTCTATGAAAAGCAATTAAATAATAAGTAACCAAGTCAAAACTTGTCTAAGTGTATTAGCAGGGAAGCAGGTCAAAGAAAATTTTCTTAGTCACATTTCTTTCAGACATCCTTCAACTTCTCAGGGTATACATTCTGCGGAGAAATACAAAGAATGGATCCAGATTGTCAACAGTTATTACAACAGACCAAAATAAGTTTCCTTTTAACTTGAAAATTGTATAAGTTGAAACAGTTCTATATGAATAATTATGTCATATTCTTTGCTGAAATTTTCTGATTTTACAGGGGAAATTAGATCCTGTTATTTAAAATCTGGAAATCAGAAAGAAGGTCCTTTACAGCCTCTACCATCAAATTATGACTGTCTCTCTCAGGCTCGGTGAGTGGAGCTTTGTTTCCAGGCTTGAGAGCTGTTGCATTGCTGGGAGACACAGCGATGGAGATAAAGTGAGGATTCTGGTTTAGAAGAAATGTGTTAATCCCTTTGTAGTTGTTAAGGCATGTAGTTTTGCGTGAAAGAAAAAGAAAATCTGACATTCTGAAATAATGAAAAATAAATGAAACCATTTTAATCATTGCTGCTTCCAAAAACGAAGACAACATGTAGGTAATATAAATAGACAGGAACCCTGTATAAACATAATAGTGTTCCCTTCAAGAAAGATGGTGATGCAGATCTCAAACACATTATTAAATTTGTTCCAAGGAGCAGACTAGAAATGTGTTTAGTTCTCATTTATTCTCATTTACAGTAATGAAGGCAAACTGTTTTACAGATAGATATACATCTTTTCTATTTTACTTCAGAATGCTTTGAATAACTTTCTTAATTGTGCTGATATTAAATTAGGTGAAGTTGATATTAAGTTAGTTTGCATATCTGGGACATATGATGATTAATAGTGTGTTGGGCAAGCTGTACATCTTGTCAGTGGCAGACAGAATTCATCCTTCATCCTGGGCTTCAAGATTCTTTGTGGATAATCCATATGGCCGTGTCTCAGTTGGTTGCTCTAAGTGTGGAAGTAAATTGTTCATGTATCCTTCTTTAGAATTATATGTATATTTGAGGATTTATGGGAGACTTTTGCGGTGTAACTGGAAAGTCTTGTGCTTCACATCTAAACCTTAATTTCAGAGCCTGTGACCCCATGTGTCTTTCCAAGTTTAAAGTCTTCCCAAGGGTGTATGGGAAATTCAGAGGGAGGCTTCTGTGTGCTTAGAATAAAGGCTGTCTTTGTCCTTGCATTCTGGCCTCCAGGTGGAATGCTGTCGTGTGCCAGCTTCTTAGGGCATTCTCTCTTTAATGCCACTACTGTTTCTTACCTGCTTAGGAATGCTAGTGCCTGCCATTCAGGTAGGTCTGATGGGAACTGTAAGTGACGGCTCTCTCTTGCCATGCAGTCCCTTCTGAGCTTTGCACTAAAGCAGCCTGCATGTGCCCAAAGTCACTCGTGTGGGGAAACAGAAATATTGTTCATCCCCCACTTGCCGTCCACTCTTTCTCCTTTTCCCTCAGGTACCATGCAGCAATCCAGATGGCACAAATTTCTTCTTCTCCATCCAACAAGCATGCAGAGTCCCCATGCAAATGGACACCCAAGAGGAGAGGGAGGTTTGCTGTCCACATCTTTACTCTAACCTCCAGGACATTCTAGACGTTATGATGGTTTGATGAGTTTAGTCATCTAAGATGGCAGCTTTCTCAGACAAAATATGTAATTGCATGAGAACACAGCTTTGAAAACTGCCATATTATTCTGCAATTCCCAGCTAAAAGTTGTTTTTCTAAGCTGAATTTAGAATAAATTCTTGTTTTATCCCCAAGTAAAGTTACAAGATTTTTGGTTTTAATTTCCCCCCCCTCCCCAGGATAAATATATGTCATTTTTCCTCTAGGTTAAATACTTGAACTGCATTTGTCAGTAATGATAGTTAGAATAAGGCCATATATCCAGAGCCTTAAAAAACTGAAAATTTACAGTATCCAAATAAAAATGAGAGAGAGGACCTATAGTGTTTTCATTAAGCCTCAGTTCCTTAGGCTCTGCCTCTTCTAGCATGACCTGCTAACTTGCTTTCTCCCCTTAAATTTCTCTCTCTTTATTAAACTTCGTCCAGCCTCTACTTTCTTTCATTTCCTCTGCATTTCCTTTCCAGATTACAGCTCTTTTATATTTAACCTGCCTTCTGTTTCCAGAGCTGCCTGGACATAGGTTTGCCACAGTGCATTCAGCCTTGGTGAAATGGCTTTTGGTGAGGTTGTGTTGGGGTGCTGCGAGGGTGTTGGACTGAGAGGCAACTGAGCAGTGTTAATGCTGAACTTTCTTGTGAGGCGTGTGGCTTAGTGGAGAGTCTCAGAATACCTGGCCCTTTCCTATGTGCCTCTTCAAGTCCATAGAACAGTCAGACCCCTTTCTGTTACACAGGAGGGAAACCCATCTCAGACAAGTTTACTCAAAGCGGGGATTTTGCGGTGATGTAACTGAACAGTCTTGAGTCCATCTGTCTTCAGGAGTGTCTAGATAAAGAGGTTCAGATTGAGTCATTGGGGCCTAGTTTTGCCATTTCCGTCGCTCTCCTGTTCCTCTGTTTTGACACCATTCTCAAACACCTCACCCTAGTGGTCAAAAGACGGCTGTCATTACCCTAGATCTTGTGTCTTTTCTCATCTAAGTCCGGCAAGAACAGTATGCTTCTTTCCCGTAGACCCCATGGAAGGTCTCATTGTGTCTGATTGGTTCTGACTGAGCCATATTCCCTGAGCCCAATCACTAGGACCAAGCAAGCCCTTGGTCTGGGCTTACTTACACACACAGAACTGGATTCGAGGTTCCCCCTGAGACTGGATGGGGCTGACTCTCCGAGGGATATTTGAAGTTCTGTGGACAAAAGCCTGGCAGCAAAATCAACAAGTGATCCCTGAGGACTCTGTTTCTGGTGAAATGGCAACTGAGTTAATTACTGAGCTCCTGTAAAGAGAAAAATGTCCAAGTTTTTTGCAAGCGACTTTCCCCTTGAAGAAAATCTTCATTGAATGTCCCTGGTCACCCCTAGCTTTTCTCGTGTGTGAATGCTCCAATGGGCAAGGCCTTGGTCCACCAGTCTCAGATAGCAAGTTCTGGGTCTTTGACTATCTGCTCTTTCTCCAGCATTATTTGACAGGGTGTTGGTCTTAAGAGTTCTAGAAAAGGGCTGAGCATGGTGGTTCACACCTGTAATCTCAACACTTTTTTTTTTTTTGAGACAGAGTTTTGCTCTTTCTCACAGGCTGGAGTACAGTGATCTCGGCTCACTGCAACTTCTGCCTTCCAGGTTCAAGTGATTCTCCTGCCTCAACCTCCCCAGTAGCTGGAATTACAGGTGCCCACCAACACGCCCGACTAATTTTTGTATTTTTAGTAGAGATGGGGTTTCACCATGTTGACCAGGCTCGTCTCAAAACTCCTGACCTCGTGATCCGCCAGCCTTGGCCTCCCAAAGTGTTGAGATTATAGGCGTGAGCCACCACACCTGGCAATCTCAGCACTTTTGAAGGCTGAGGTGGGAAGATCACTTGAGCCCAGGAGTCTGAGACCAGCCTGGGCAACATGGCAAGACTCCATCTCTACAAAAAACAAAACAAAATGTAGCAAAAACACCAACAAACAAGAAGAGTTCTAGAAAAGAAGTACACATTGCCATGTGTAACTTCTCTTTCTTGTGCTTCAAAGATAATACACACTGTTTGCTATTATATGTATAGTTAGTCCTTAAGATAGATAATAGAGGAGATTTTGTTATGTGGTGGTGTGGCATTCAGTGGCCCATTTGGGCACAGGAAATGTACAGTGCTTCCTGTCAGATGCATGAGCACAAAACTCCAGTCACTTCACTTAGCAAAATTACAGCATTGAAGCCGTTTCCTAGGTAGTTTTGGAAAAGCAGTTAAGGCGCTACCATCTGTTTAATTCGTGCTCAAGAAAAACGAGTCAGTCCTATGTCAGTCAGATGATCTTCTGGATTTAAATTGCTGTCTGACAGGCTTAGGGTGGATATTCCAATTGTCTCAAACTTCTCCCCAGACTCTGACACATGGAAAACTGTGCTACCCATTCACGGGGGGCTAATTTCTTTGGATTTGTTATAAGCTTTGTCTTTTGCAGAAGCCCATGATGTAATGATGATTTGGGAATCTTTGAGTTGGCTATCTGAAGGAAAAATTCTCGGAAAGCAGAATAAGAACCAGCCATCTGGCTCAATTTAGATCTTTGAATTTCTGAATTAACATACTAGTGCGTGTGTGCACTCGTCTGAGCTCATGTGCACCTGGGGATGTCATCGCTGTATCTCCATCTCTCATGGTAGAGGTAAAGAATGGAACCAGAGCAGAGCCAGTGAAATGCCAGCAGGTCAGGATTTTGCCACATGGAAGGACCGAGTGGCTTGTACCTTACCCATTGTTCCCATGTGCACTATTACGGCAGTTCGTGGCCCTGAACGAGGCACTTGCCTGCAATAGTTCAGGTAGTAACAGCCACCATTTGTTAAACACTTATACACTAAGCTAAATGTTAAATTACCTAATTTAATCTGCACAACAAACTGAGGATGGTGATACTAGCTCTATTTTACAGATAAGGAAACTAAGACTGATTGTCAGAAGTGCTCAGCTTCGTGTAGATAGTAAGTGGCCGGTGGACAGGTGAGTCTCCCTCCCTGCTCCCATCCCCCACAGAGGCGTCACAGGCTCAGGGTTCCTCAGAGCCCAGGCAGGTGTGATAAATAGGTGAAGGGGGCCCAGTGTGGAATGGTAGAGAGGAGTGGTGATGGCTGCAGTAAATCGGAGGGCATTTATCCCATCTGAAGGGCTGCTGCTATGTTAGTCTACTTATGATGGCTCATAAGCCCCAGGTGACAGGATTTTCCAGTTTTTTCCACAAGGAGCTAGAAATGCATATTTGTATCTAAAAGTGTATTTTGTTTCATGTTGATTTTAATTTTTTTTTTTTTTTTTTTTTTTTTTGAGACAGAGTCTACCTCTGTCACCCAGTCTGGAGTGCAGTGGCGTGATCTCGGCTCACTGCAACCTCTGCCTCCTGGGTTCAAGTGATTCTCCTGCCTCCGCCTCCTGAGTAGCTGGGATTACAGGCGCGTGCCACCTAGCCTCGGCTAATGTTTTTGTGTTTTTAGTAGAGACAGGGATTCACCAGGTTAGCTAGGATGGTCTCAATCTCCTCACCTCGTGATCCGCCTGCCTCGGCCTCCCAAAGTGCTGGATTACAGGCGTGAGTCACCGCGCCCAGCCAATTTTAATTTTTTTTTTTTTTTTAACACCACCGCAGATCACAGGTTGAGCGTGGTTGACTGTGGCCTGTGAACTACCTGTGGTCAGCCTCTGCCCTGCCCCTCCAGTGGGAAAGCGCTTGCCCACATGTGCGGCATCCAGATGCCCTTGGTGGTTCCCACTCTGCAGGCGCCTCCAAACCACCTTGCCAAGGTCTCCACTCATTGCTCCCTTTTGAAACTCTTATCTTTGAAAGCTCAAGTTACAGTCTGCCTCTGTTATACTTCTTTTCCTTCTCAGTCCTCCCTATGAAAATAAATTCATCTCTTCAAGTTGCTGCCAGGAGGATGCTGATCACATTCTCCCTGGTATCTCATTTACTTGTAGAGAGTTCCCATCTCTTTTTCTAGATTGCATACGTCTAAAACCAGCCTTCACTTAGCCCTTTATAGGTAGGTGCTCAATAAATGTGGGATTAAATCAAATGAATCATTGGAAGTGACAAAGATGGCCCAGTTGGAGTTCTGGGATGAGGGACAGCAGGAGAAGCTAAACAGGAGGGGCAGAGTAGGGCCCTGGGGCACATGAAACTGGTGGAGGAGTGTGGTTTGTTCTCTATGCAGCAGGAGTGATGGGAATCTATGTGCAGAGCAAAACATCCCTGATGAATGTGGGATTATCAAAACGACCTCAACAAATAAATCCCGCATGTTTGATGGGACGGTTGGAGGGAGAGCCAAAGCACTAGCAGTTTGCCAGATCAATGCATCTGAACACAGAATGTGATCTCCTCCTTTTATAAGTGGGGAAGTACAGTAAAATGAAACCTGTAAAATGACCTGTTTTAAACCAATCTACGTAGAAATCAGAGGTAGAGACTCACATTAAATTTTCTAGCCCTGAGTTTTTGTTATTTTTATTTTTGATTTTTCTGGGACAGGGTCTTGCTCTGTGGCCTAGGCTGGAGTGCACTGACGTGATCTTGGCTCACTGCAACTTCTGCCTCCTGGGTTCAAGCAATTCTCCTGCCTCAGCCTCTCAAGTAGCTGGGATTATAGGCACGCACCACCACACCTGGCTAATTTTTTGTATTTTTACTAGCGACGGGGTTTTGTCATGTTAGCGAGGCTGGTCTCGAACTCCTGGACTCAGAGTGATTTGCCCTCCTCACTCTCCCAAAGTTCTGGGATTATAGGCATGAGCCACCGCGCCCAGTCCAGCCCTGTGTTTTATTAGTTCATAAGCAAACAATTTTCTCTGTCTGTATGAAAGCTAAAAACAGAGGAAAATCTGACATTGAGAATTTTACTTGCTTGAAATCAGAGGTTTAGTATCTAGCTATGTGAACACAAATTTTGTCTCGGACTTACCTGGGTTCAAATTCCAGCACTGATATTTACTTTTTGTTTGACATTATGCAACTCACTTAACCATCTTAAGTATACATTTTCTAACAAAAAAAATGCAGGTAATACCTCCGTAACTAATTCACTGGTTTGCTTTAAAAATTAAATGTGGGCCGGGCATGGTGGCTCACGCCTGTAATCCCAGCACCTTGGGAGGCCATGGCAGGCGGATCACAAGGTCAGGAGTTCAAGACAAGCTGAATCAATGTAGTGAAACCCTGTCTCTAATAAAAATACAAAAAATTAGCTGGGCGTGGTGGCATACACCTCTAATCCCAGGTACTTGGGAGACTGAGGCAGGAGAATCACTTGAATCCGGAAGGCAGAGGTTGCAGTGAGCTGAGATCACACCACTGCACTCCAGCAAGGGCAACAGAGCTCCGTCTCAAAAAAAATTAAATGTGATAGTACACATGCAGTGTTTAGGATAGTGCCTGCCATAGAGGGCCCTCAGTCAATGTTGGCTGTTGTTACTATCTTTGGATAGAAGTAGAAGGACTTCAGGTAAAGCCCACTGTGACTTGATATACCAAAAGATGTTGACTTTTGTGTCTTGACTTTTTATAACAAAATACCCAATTTTATATAACAAAAATACTTTGGGCCAGGTGGAAGCCTTTCCTCTAGTCCTTTATGAGTTGGTTTATGTGATTTGAAGGCATTCCCCTTATTAACCTGTTGTGTTCCAACATCTTGGCATGTATAATTTTAGAGTAGGTCCTTTAATATGATGTCCTTGGCTTTTAATGTAATTAGATTTTAAGTTCTTCTATTACAGTAAACATAAACTTTGATTTTGAACTTGGAAGGATGCCTCCTTGGGGCTGTAAGTCATTCAGCCATGGAAGATACATTGGAAAAGCAGGCTTTTCCCTATGAGGTGACTTCAGTGGCTGGGATTGTCTCCAACTGGGCCATTAAACGACTGATTCTTATTATTGGCAAAAAAGCCATTCCTCTTAGCTATTGTTCAGCCTTGTTACCATGTGACAGTTTTATATCCCTGACTCCCAAGTATGAATAGGGAATTGTTAGTAATCTAACTTCATGTCTCTTTGGGGATTCCTGAAGGAAACCGGGAGAGGAAACAAACTTCTCTCCTTGGCCTCACTGTCGCTGTGGGAACCAGTGCAGTTCTTGTGGACTGCTACAGAAACGTAGCAGCATTTTCCGCTTGTACAATAGCTGTCCATAGTGCAAGTACCTTTGGTAACATCAGCTAACACAGTTCTGCTTTCCCCAGAAACTGGAATGAGGAAACTACAACTTGAATTGCAGCCTTTAGAATTGCTAGGAGGAAAAAGTGCCAGAGGATAAATCCACTTGAGTATTTTATTACCCAGAACACAAGATTGATTCAATAGTTCAGAGCCAAAATGAACTAATTTGCCTGGAAAGTTGGAATTGCTAATCTGCCTAGAAAACCAAAGTGGAAGTAGGCAATCTGCCTAGGAAGTTGGAGGTGAAGCTGCTTAGGTTGAAATGTGTTTTTGAGTGCAAAGCGTTTGTTGCAGAGTGAATTTTTATTACTACTCCGTAGATCTTGTAATTAAAGCTTGACGGTTTCTCTTTTTTGTTCAGCAGATATTTATATTTCTTTGTGTATAAATTAATCCACGTATATAGCAGAACTTTCTTCTGTGAACAATCTATAACCATGTTTCCGTATTAATCTGGCTTTTCCAGTGTCATAAACGATCTAATGGAAATGCATGCAAAATGCATATCTTCTGCTCCCCAGTGAAATCTGATTGGAAAGACATGATATTTACATTCATTTTGAGGATCTATAACTCATAAAGTAGGCATGGTGCTCTTCTGAATGGAAGAGTCATTCTGTAGCAAATTCATTTGCAGGACTTTTTTGGGGAATTTTTATATCAAGGATGGAACTTCAACTTGTTTTTGTTTAAAAAATAGAGTAGATGGTAATATAAATATTTATGTGAATTCACTTATTCATGACTTTTGTTTTTGAATTATTGTAGCAAAGATTGAAGCAGATATTTTCAGTTTATAAATTAGGCTTATGTTTGAAAGCTGCCCTAAATCTCTAATCCCACTGTGTACCATACTCCAAAGGTGGATTGAAACCCTGTACTTAATCTTTACTACCTCCTCAGAGTTCTTACTCTTTTGTTGACATTATCAGCTTCTCTGACCCTTATCTCAAAAAGACCTCTTACTTATTGGGATTAACTTTCAGGAAAGTCCTCTAAAGCCACAATGTTTTAATTATCTACCTGGTTCCCAGAGAAGATAAGCAGGCAGAAAGCAGCAAGAAATAATCATGTCTGTTTAGACTGGGTTTTTAACTTTAGTCAGAATAAATAATAGTGACACTCTGGTTTGGAATAGCTGAGCAGGAATGTGGGGCAACGAAACACGTCAACTAGATATTCAACATGAAGAGTAAAACGTTGTAACTTCTCTCAATATTAGATATACCCAGTACCATGTGCCATTCAATGATAGTTTGGAAATTTCATCTTTTATTACAAATATTTGAGGTATGCATACAGCTGCCTCATTCACGGAATTTGGATAGTAGAGAGATAGATATTTGCTGCTTCAAATTTGAAAAACTTTTTCGGTTTCTTGGTGCCTTTGATCACAAGGAGGTGAAAAAGATTGGCAAGAAGTAGATGATCACCCGGGTCTGCCTTGGAATAGTGTCTACCCTCCCAAATTTCCATGTCCTCTCTTTTTGGCGTTCACTCTTTACTCTTTGCTCCTTTCACTGTCATTCTTATCTTGTTTTCTTAGACATGTTAGAAAGAGATTGTACTTTCACCCAGGCATAGAGTCATAGGACAAATGGTTTGTGAGGTTGATTCTAGAAAGATTTTGTTCTGTGGGGCATCTTCTCGAAAGCCTGAAAATTGGCCCTGCTGCTCAGTGTAGATCTCTTCGGACTGCCGCCACATGATGGCAGTCAGGTCCCATGCTCCTGGCCTTGCCTCACTTCCATGGTGTCGCTGCCTTTTTCTCCGATACTCACACAAATTTTGCTGTAACATAAAAGAAGAGTTTTTTGCCGACTGTAAAACAAGAATCCGTGTTAAAAATTCAAAATAACAGGTTATGGTTTGCAGAACAGTGCTGCTTTAGTTAAACATCCTACATATTGAACATGTTGCTGCGACTTTCATCTCTGTGTCCCTCTGTGGGCCTTGTGCCCATGTCCCCGGAGGAAGCCTGAAAAACAAGGAGAGGCAGAAAAAGGAGGCCCCCTCCCTGAGAGTGGTAGGCTATCGTCTTTAAACTCTGGGGAAGATGAAGAATTTCAGGAAATGTTTTTCCAACATCAGTGAGACGGTGTAGAAGAAGCACATGTATTTTGACTGTCTGTTACTTGTAGAAACTCAGATGGTGAAAAGCCTGGGGAGTCCAGTATGGTGGAATATCGTCATGGTCAATTTGAGGCGCAACTCTTTCCATATAGAAGTGCACTCTTCTGGCCCAGGCTAGATTCTAGCCCCAGGCCCGTCTTCATTACTTTCTAGTGGCAGCACTTTTAAACGTTTCCACCATTAGTCACTATTTCTGCTATTGCTTGGAGCTCAATCTAACTTAAATAAACTTATCTCTGCTCTAGCCCTGAACCAAACTAGTTTACCAAAGATTCACCAGAGAACAGGGTAATTGAGACCAGATGTGCTAAGTATCGTGTATTGTAGTTCACAGAACAGTTACTACAGACTTGGGATATTTCCATTGCCATTATTGTTTTGGAGGAAGAGAAAATGCCTCTTGAAACTTAACGCTTTCACTTTATATGTATTAATGTGGGAAAATCTTTGGCTTTAAGTTACTAAGACATTGTGTTTCTAGATGATTATGATGCTTACAGTCTATAACTTCAAAAGATGCGAGAGAATAACCAGCAAATACTCGGAGAAGAGACACAAGCTAAGAACATAGACTTTGGAATTATTCAAAGGTTGCACTCCTGTCCACCTGTCCGTGTCAGTGATTTTTGTGGACATCGTCGTCTCTTTGGTGCTTGGGTGGGCAGGCTGGTGCACGTGGATTATAATTACACTATCAGGACATCAGAGAATTATATCACATAGGGAAGCATCTCCATTTGAGCAATGCTTACTGTAAGCATGTAACCATTTCCTCCTGGCCAAATGGGGAGCCCGCATACACATGACAATACAGATGACAATACAGGTTTCTGATGCAGACATATACCAGTCATTAAGCTCAGAAGAGAATCTTTCTTAATATGCTCATGCCTTGTCTAGAATACTCAGACCTTATAAAAGAGGTTAATTAAGAGGGAAGTTAATATGCTGTTTGAGACTGTCTTTATAAAATAAGGAGAATTAGGTGTGAGTTGAGGGCAAAATACTCTTCCCCCATGCCTGCTAACAGAGACACCTGAAATTAATATACTATTTATGTAAAAGCATAGGAGTTATGTTACTATTGAATATAAGACTAAGCAAAGTCAAGTCCTATATCAACAGAAGGGAGTAAAAAGGGTCAGGGATGGTTATGAAGTGCCTAATATATGAAAGGCAATGTTCACTGCTTTATGTACATAGTCTGGTTTAGTTTTCACAATGATCCCTACGAGGAAAATATCTTCCTGATTTTATAGGGAGGGTTCCAGGTAGGAAGACAACGTGCTTATAGTCACAGATAGTAACTAGTAGAGAAATACTTTAACCTAGTTCTGTTTAATTCTAGAACGGACCCAAAAGATTTTAAATAGAAAATCAACCCATAGATTTTTTAAAGGATATTTAAATGGCTTACATAGGAAAATGATGTTTATTATTATTATCTTACAATCAGAAATGTACGAAGAAATATGGAAAAATTAAGCTGATGTCTATTGATTGACACTTCCTTTTGTATCATGTATCCTAGCAGGACGCCTTAGTAGGAGGAAGACTGCTCTAAAACAGCCGTTCGTTACACATGGTGTCGTAGTCAATTCTTAGTTTATTTCAGTTGGCAATAGAGGGTGCTGTACACCTTCTACATTTTTGCACAGAAGCATACATTTCTTTTCCCACTCTTGCCTATTTACGATCATTACCTACCTTACCTACAATGTAGTTAGCTTAATCTTTTGGTTTTAGTGAAGTTCTGGCATGTGCTCCATTTAAGATATCTCTGAATTTGTGTCAACAATGCAATTTCAGTTCTATTGTATTTCGATGTGGAATGACAGAGTTACGTTACTCAGCGGCTTCTGTACAGCGCAGAAGAGTTTGAATTAACATTGTTTTTATAAATCTAACTAATCTTTTTCTCTGCTAGTGACGGAGATTATGCCACTAACATAGACAAGAAGGAAAAGCACTATTTTAGGAGCAAGCATTAAATAATGGAAGCATAGGATTTTTAAGTTTTCAAACTCCACGTACTTACTCTACCCGGTTCATTTCCTAAACCCTAACCTTATCATGTTATGTTTCCTAAGTGGTTCTTTATAGGGAGACTTTATTGAATGTATTGAAGTTTTTGTTTATTTACATGTGTATATGAAAGTTGCTTTTTTGTTTTTTTTGAGATAAGATCTTACTCTGTTCACACAGGCTGGAGTGCAGTGGTGTGATCATGGCTCACTACAGCCTAGACCTCCCAGGCTCAAGTGGTCTCCCACCTCAGCCTCCCAAGTAGCTGGGACTATAGGCATGTGCAACCACGCCCAGCTAATTTTTTTCTATTTTTGTAGAGATTAGGTCTCACTATGTTGCCAGGGCTGGTCTTGAACTCCTGGGCTCAAGCAATCCTCCTGTCTCAGCCTCTCAAAGTGTTGGGATTACAGGAATGAGCCACTGCACCCAGCTGTATGACAGTATTTTGAACACCATTCACACAGAATAACTACTGGTATGCTTATGAGTATGATAGGAAGGAGTTAGGAAAAAGAAAGATCCAAAAGATTGCAGAAACTTTATCATGAAAGGTGTAGATTATAAATCAGAAGGGAAGTATGTTACTGTAGCATCTGCATTCTTAAGGAGCCGGTATTAGACGGTGTGATTTGGCCTACAAGTAACCTTATATAACAAAATGGGCTGCACAATGAGATGTATTATGTCAGAACACAAGAAGCCCACAGATATGATCTGTTCAAGGTTGGTGAATTCAGAGGTTTAATACTGTCATCAAAAAACTAGTTCCCTTCCATCACTCAGCTCTCCAGTCCTCAAGTTTTTCCTTCACGATGGCAGTATTTATTATTCACGAGTCATGCAAAAGCCTGGAGAAAGACTGTCTTTTACTTTTGTTACTACTTAAGAACTATAGAAAAATTTGTCCAAGAGCTCTCTTGTTCCCAGCCAACTCTTCTTTGCCCCTCAGTGACCTCTTAGAATTGTGTTTCTTTCTCATTCCAAAGCCAAGCTCTGGCCAGGGTGAATGGCTTAGAGACCAGGATTTTTCCCTGGGGCTAGGGAAGGACCTCATGTCTCTTCCAAAGCACACAGTCTTGGATGACCTAATAAGATGGAGTTATGTTAGCAGACATTCTGTGAGAAATGCCTGTTGAATAGGCGGCCAACATTATCTCCTAAAAGTTATAGGTACCCTGCTAGGAAATCAGATAGAAAAGTGTATCCTAGTTTTTGCTTTCTGAGCCAAAGGGAAAAAATGCCAGGATTGAGACTGCTTACGGTTAATGTAAGTCTTGCCAATCTGTGTGTGATTAAAGATAATAAAACCATTTTATATACAGATCACAACTAATTCCATAATGTCCTTTTGATCAATTACCCAAGACATTTCTTTTGTCTGATATGTACTTACCTTGCTTTGGGCTATGGTGGAGAGGAGATGCAGCCAGGTGGTAGAGGTGTTGATCTCTGTTTCTTTCTGGTTGGTGTCTGGAGAATTATCAAGCCCACTATTTGTTTTTACAAAATGTGAGGCTAGAACTTGTTACTAAGGCCTCCCCACCCATTAAATACGTAAAAAAGTTAAGGTTGTCATCTGTAGAACACCAGGCATCTACCTACTGCCCTATGACACACTGCAGTCCTGGGCAGCCTGAGTAATTTCAACGTATGCAGGGTAATTGACCTTCTCCCTGAAGGTAGCCTTGTATACATAATTTTAAACTCTAAACTCTTTATGTAAGGTTGTAAAGACTCATCCAATACCTGCTTTGGGCATTCCTATTGTTCTTGTGTTTGTGTATAATAAATAGACGACTTGTGGTATCGCCAGGTAACCAAAGCTTTTGTTTTGCCCACCCTCAGAGAGATGCAGGTCAGCTCCTCCAGTACCACAACTTCTGAGAGTCAAGATCCGTCTTCTGGGGACCCTGCTGTCAGTGCCCTTCAGCAGCAGCTGTTACTGATGGTGGCTCGCAGGACCCAGTCAGAAACCCCACGGGTACGTACATTCCAGAATTGCTGTTTGTGGATGTTCTAGAAACAGGGGATCTTAAAACCTTTTTTCAGGTTGGATTACCTGACAGGATTAGTCAGCTCTTTCCCTGAATTTTGCATCACTGGATTGTTGATATATCACTGCAAGGCAGTCTACTGACTGAATGTGAAAAGAAATCAGAGAGATAGCAGCTAACCTTGGGTTGATATTAACAGGGTTGCCACTGTCTCAGTTGCTTTTCAAATGCATTAGAAATTCATGCACATTGATCTGTGGTTGCCGGGATGCATAAGTCTCACAAGAGCTCACTGGATTAGGTTGCCTTTTTCGCCCATGGTTTGCAAAGTATCTGTTTTTTTAAAAAGATAACGTATTATTGCCTTGTATATTAAATATTCAAAGATTCTTAAATATTTGACTTAAAGGGAGACTTTATTCTTGGGGCAAGTGACATTATCCTCAAGAGGTCTAAAAATGTGAAGCCTTTCATTATTTTACTAAGAGATAACTTATTAATGTTCATTCATTTATCCAGTCAACCTTTAATAAGACTCCTGGGAGGCAGAGCCAAGGATTAAAAGCCAGAGATAACATGGGAGATTAGTGAAACACCCAGACATGAAGTTAGATCTGCAGATTCAATTTTGGGCATTTTGGAGGAGAGGGAATGGGGACGGCTTCTTAGAAGAAGAAATACTTGGGTTAGGCCTTGAAGAAAGATTGGTTTCCATTGGTACATATTGAGAGAAGAGGATTGTAGATGGGATGATGTCATGTGAGTGTCAAGTTTCTTTATTTCTGTTTACCTTTTTCCTGGAAATGTTTCAGTTCATTCTAGAAAAGCTCATCTTTGAAAAAATAATAATTTTATATATATATATGTGTGTGTGTGTGTGTGTGTGTGTGTGTGTGTGTGTGTTTGATTGCTTAGCCACATTTTTCCAAAGGATGCTCAACAATACAATGTGACTGGCTGCAGTGACTCATGCCTGTAATCCCAGCACTTTGGGAGGCCAAGGTGGATGGATCACTTGAGGTCAGGAGTTCAAGACCAGCCTGGCCAACATGGCAAAACCCCATCTCTACTAAAAATACAAACATTAGCCTGGCATGGTGGCACATGCCTGTAGTCCCAGCTACTTGGGAGGCTGAAGTGCGAGAATCAGTTGAACCCCGGAGGCAGAGGTTGCAATCAGCCAGGGTCGTGCCACTACATTCCAACCTGGGCAACAGAGCGAGACTCTGTCTCCAACAAACACACACACACACACACAAAATACAATGGGTTGAAATTTATACACCATTACTCAGCTGTGCAAAGAAAATCTTGAGTTACCTTGTAGCTGACCACATATTGCTCTGAGTTCTTATTCCTGTTGATGTGGGGAGTGTAGGGACGACTTAACTTAAAAGTGCTAATTGTCAGACACAGTGGCTCACGCCTGTAATCCCAACACTTTGGGAGGCTGAAGTAGGGGGACAGTTTGAGCCCAGGAGTTCAAGGCTGCAGTGAGCTATGACTGCACCACTGCACTCTAGCCTGGGTGGCAGAGTGAGATCCTCTCTCAAACAAAAAAAGTGCTAATTAGGGTAACTCAGCCCTTTCAGGCTTGGAGTTTCTGTGTGAACAAGTGTTTAATTTATTCAAAGAAGCAGCCTTTTGGGACTGTTTATTCTCTTCCCTTTCATGTATTCAGGCTCTCCTTCTCCTCCTTTCCAGGACCTCTGTGTGTAAGGGATAGGATTCCTAAACCTGTGGTTGGAAGTAGACCTGGGAGGGGCACTTCCGGGGAGGGGAGCATCCCCTCAGCCCAGTCACGGGTGTACTGTGTGTTGTACCTGCCTGGTTTGGGTGAGGTGTTGGATCTGCCACTCACTGACCACCGGAGACCCTGCCATTTGCCCTAGCCGTGTTCTGCACACACCGTCAGCCTGTACGAGGTCTGTGAGCTCTGCCCAGCTCCACCCCCAGCTGCCAGAACATAGTTCTCACCCCAGCCCTAGTATGTGGGGGCCCTGTGGAATGCAGGCTTTCCTGAGAAACTTGCATTTTCCCCATGATAGGCCCGGGGAAGCGCTAACTCCCTACTACCCTCCAGAACATTAGTGTTGAACCTTCAAGAAAGTTCCATGAAAGTATCAGGATAACTTGGAAAGATGTGAATGCCATTGATTTCATGAGTAGCAGAACTAGAGGAAACTACAAACTTTAGATTATCAAAGGTATACATCTATTGATTTAATATCTCAAAAATATCCCAGTTAGAGCAGAAACTTGAAAATACGTAAATACTGAAAGAATAAATCAGAAACAGTCCTGCCATTCCTTATTTTACATTTGTAATCCTATAAATGGCATGATGATGCATAAAAACTCAACTCATCTGTAGTGTTTTATTGTTAGACACTTAACCAAATTCATTGCTTCAACAATTTAAACTTACTTTAAGTAAAAAATTTTAAAGTTCTATATTCTGTTGTATATGGGTATGGAAGAGGAAAAATGAAGATTGCTAACCAAGCTCATGTTTAGACCCTAAGAAAATATTTACAAAGTCTCATACTGGGAAAAAAAATGTAGTTCTACTATTTGATTTCTAAATATAATTGATATCACCAGGAAATTAAATTAGGTTTTAGCCACAAAATAGAAATTAAATAGGTTTTCTACTCATTATCCAACAAATATTTGCTGTAGGCTGGCTATGCCTGCAGTCCTGTGCTAGAAGCTTGGTGTACAATGGTGAAAAAACTCAGTCCCAGCCTACAATAAGTTTAACAGCCAGTCAACCAATTCAACTCTATACAACAGGAATTCTGCTTAGAATAGGCTCTAGTGGTGTGGGACACAGGAGAAGCTCCAGGCCAGGAAATAGGGGATCAGAGAGGCTTCCTCAGCAAGGTGACACTTCTGCTGAAATGTGGAGGATGAGTTGAAGTTAACCAAATAAAAGGAGATAAGAGTATCTAGACAGAGAAACGACCTGTCCAAAGGGGCCTGGAGGTGAGGCTGAAGCAGGTGTGCTCAGTGTTCCTGGAGCCTGGAGGCACAGGGTAGCTATTTCTCAGAAGGAGACTAGCAAAAGTAAGCAGGAGATAAGGCTCTGAAGACAAGACTTTAATCCCTTCCTTCCCCCATCCTCCCTGCCTTTCTCCTTCAAGTGCAGCACATGAGCTCTGGGAGTGCTTCCCCCGCAACTTTCCGCAAGCTCTTTCTAGCAGAGGACGGAATTCTGCAGGCTTCGATGGGCAGGTGGTCAGGAGGTGAGCCAAGGCCAGAGAAAGACTTTTCTGAAATTCCTCCCTGGTACAAATACAGTATGTGTGTGGAGAATGGAGTGTCCCTGAAAGGGGAGCTTCCAGGAAGGGCTGTCACTTTTATGAAGGGCTGGTCACTTTATATATATATATATATATTTATATATATATATTTATATATATATTTATATATATATTTATATTTATATATATATTTATATATATTTATATTTATACATATATATGCACACACACACACATACACAGGAAAAGAAGAGGTTATTTTTCATCATCATAGCTGTAGAATTTAGCTCTCAAGCACAAAAGGAAAGGCAGAGCTTGGGGCATGGTTGGAGTAGGTGAAAACCTGTTGTTTGAACTCAAGATTGGCATTCAGGGGTTTTGAATATTACCAATTAAAAATGTTGCATGAATCCATATTATAAACTTGTACTTCTCTGTCACTAAGTTTATCCATCATGTGCTTCTAACCCCACAGAGTATATTCTGTAGACTCATTACCATGGTTTTTAAAATCTTACGTTGTCCCAATATGTTATGGGGCAGTACCTGAGTAATCACCTTGAAACATTTTGTTTATTACACTGCTGGTTGAGAGGCAGGTGCAGTCTACCCAAGGGCAGCATAGGATCTGTAGGAATACAGCATTTTCCGCTTCCATTTACTTTTAACCAGATATAGTCTCCAACTCATCAGCTTGTCTTACATTAAAAAATGAGATAGTATTGTATGTAAAAGTGTTTTGTAAACTCTAAAGCTCTGTGCAAGTCTATGATAGTGGCATTATTATTATTATCTTATGGATATGTGAAGGTCAAGCATTTCATTGGTCCTAACTGATGAGAACTGGTGAGAATTGCAAAGATGAGCACAGTACTAGGCCTGGCTGACTGTTATTCTAGGTAAATATAAAGGCAGCATTTACATCACAATTTACTATCATTAAAACATTAACAAGAACTTATAAGAATATTGGCATTTACTAAAAGATGAAACAGTTGAAATGATTATAGAGATGAAAGAGATGAGACATCAATTATAATATCGTAACATTTATTTTTCATCATATATTCATTTATTTGAAAGTATATTAATACTTTAAAAAGAAAAAGTAACATTTGCATCTTTTTCATTTATCATGTTCAGAAGTTCATTTAAATACGGATGCTCCTCAACTTAGAATGGGTTTATGTCCCTATAAATCCATCATAAATTGAAAATATCATAAGTTGAAAATGCACTTAATACATCTAAGCTACTGAATATCATAGCTTACCCTGGCCTGCCTTAAACATGCTCAGAACAGTTACATTAGCCAACAGTTGGGCAAAATCATCAAATACAAAGCCTATTTTGTAATAAAGTATTGAATATCTCATATCACTTACTGATATTCTACTGAATGCTTATCCCTTTCACAGCATTGTAAAGTTAAAACATCATAAGTTGAATCACTGTAAGTCAGAGGCTATCTGTAATAGGTTTAGAATCTACATGATTTGTTATGAATTCTGGCTGCTAAACATAGCCACTGTTATAATAGTATCATTCTACTTTCAAAAAAATTTGTTTTATCCCTCAAAGTTTTGTTCACATCCAGATATAATTCACATTCCACTTGTATGTTTTGAACACAAGTTATGTGTGTGGCACTGGGCTAGGTGCTGTCATATTTGATGTCATTTTATCTTTAAGAGAAGTCTTCAGGGTAGGCATTATTTCATCTGGGGGTTGAATATCTAAGGAAACTGCAGTGCAGAGAATACTGGATCTTGGGGCATCTAAGGGACCCTGATCCAGTGTTCCTTCCTAGTTGCCCTTTTGTCACTATTAGGGCGTCCAGTGCTCACATCCCCCTTGGCAGCCACTGCTGTGATTTCTCACAATCCCACTTCTGACACCAAACAGAGTCCCTACCAACCCTTCCTTCCCAGTGCTGAGCTTGATAGCTGTTAGGAGTTACATGTAGTTCCCCAAAGGACCACTTTTCTTCTCTCTACTGTTCACTCCTCTACTCCTTCTCCCTTTTCCCTGCCCTTTCAGGTAAAATCTACAGATACCTTCTGAGAACCGGAGACCCTCTAATTATTTTCAATATCCCCCCGCAAAAAAGAGGCCAATAATTTAAATCCATTTGTGCCTGTTCAGACTTTGGGGAGGTTCTGTAGAGCTGATCACTTACTCTCTTTCACTTAACAGGGCATAATATCTATTTTAGTTTTTATTGGATATGGTTCATTCTCAAAATCACAACCCTGACTTTAAGTTTGTTTTAAATAACATATTATTTGTAATCCATTATTCCTCATCTTATTTTTGCCAGTTTCCATTTTCAAATGTGTGTTGTTAACTTGTTCTTTCACAATTAGACTATATGTATTGTCTATTGAACTCTATTTGTTTTGCTGTGAAGGTGGCTTTCTCTTTACTGATGAGCACTGCTTGATGTGTTGATGCACCTAGGCCCCCTTAAGCACGATTGTAGAAAGAGCCCAGACTTTGGCTTCCAGCAAATCTCTTCCTAATCTGGGACCTTGGACCAGTGGCCTAATCTCTCAGAGCCTCAGTTTCTTTTAGGAAACTGAGCTATTGTGATCTTTTAAGGATTAGAGATAATATATGTCAAAATTATGACTTTACTAGTTGGTGGCAGTTGCTAATATCATCAAAAAATCTTATTTGTTGTCTGGAACTCTTGAAAGTAGCATTATTTGAGCAGTAGAATTTCTCGGGTATCTCAGAAGGCATAGTCTTTTATTCTTAGATTTCAAAAATTCCACCCAAAATATTTCTAAAAGGTACACTGTCCTTCTCTGCCTTCTTAAGAAGAATATACTGATAATAATGTAAGTTGTTCTTGATAATTCAAATTCCTTAAATGAACATTGGATATTATGATATAAACACTAATCCATATGGGGAGTGTGTGTAAATGCAATTATCTGGTTTTATAAAAAGAACCTAAGTTCAACTTTTATCCTTTCCTTTGTCCTCCCCTTTCCTAAACTCTTTCTCAGAATCATAGAATTAAACTTGCAGGCCCAACTACTGGGCAATGCAACATCATTATTCTTTGGCAAGGCTTAATGAATCAGAGACATAAACGTCTTTTTTTTGTCAGTTTGTCCATGCATTCATTTTTTTTTTCATTATTTAGATCACTTACAGTGAAAGATAAAAGTAATGAATATGAAGCTCCTTCTCAGACTCCACTGAGGGTCCTCAATTATGCGAGCCCCTTAATTGTTGATGCACCCCAGGGAATGCCCAAGACCCCTTTACTCCATGCCCTCTTCCGGGATGTCAGTCCTACACTCTCTGGTGACTCACTTCTCTCTCCAGAGACAGATACAGATGTAGATGTGTTTATGCATGTGTGATGTTATTATGACTGGTTTGCTTGCCTATTCCCAGAAATTTCCAAACCCCTGTAAGGTGGAAACTCTCTCTTGTTATGTTTTCAATTTTCAACATATATTACATATAGTATTTGGTTTATATAATCTACACAGTAACTATTTTGTTCGATGAGTGAAAACATGAATGATATTAAAATGATGAGAAATAATTGAATTTGAATTTGGTACCAGAAGATAGTCCAAGAATAATTGCTGTTATTCACCAAATCATGTAGCTCTGGGCTTCTTGGATATCGAAGACAAAAAATAAAATTTTATGAACTTTTTTTCCCATAAAAGAAGTCAAATCTTTTTTTTTTTTCATTAATTTTTGAGGATTTTTTTTTAAGCAAGGATTTTCATTTAAGCAGCAATAAACAGCACAGTATGCTGGAATCTTTAATAAGTTTTAAAAAAGATGCAGGCATAGTCTTCATGTAAGTTTTTCCATACTGACCTTTCCTAACAGCTAAGCATATCAAATGAAACCCCACTTTAAGAAGGCATTTTTCTTCCTATTGGAAGGAATGCTCTCATCTTAGCTGTTGCTTACCCTTGACCTGTTTATGCATCATACATGGATTCTTACATAATAAGGACAGTAAACCATGGGCTCCTGTGCACCTAATTCTTATTTACACTCTTTGTCCATGTGGCTTCAAGGAAAAGGACTCCTTTGTGGGGGGAGGTTTACTATAAACCACAAGTTCATCATCATGCAAAGAAGCTGTTCCTGCTGAGATGACACCAGGCAGTTTCCACAAAGCTCTCTTCTGTGTTGAAATAGAATTCCAGGCACAAGCAGCACTTACAATCTCAACTTTCTGGTTATCATTCAGTCCAACTCATCCTGTATATTGCCTTCATGATGGATCAAATTTCCCTGTAGATGCCTTTTGCATTAATATTTGATATCCGGAATAACTCCATTTTCCATAGGCTGAGTAAGCAGATTAGCATCTGGAAATGCAGAGATGGTAAAATTTGCTTTCTTGGAGAGTTCTGCAGTGGCCTCTAATGAAGCAGCTGCACTGCCTCCATGCATGCCAGGCACTTTGACATCAGTGACTTCCCCTAAATTAGGAGAAAACTTGTGCAGTCTGCCCATGTATATAACTTTGTGCTTTGTAAGCCAAAGAGAAATGTAGGAGTCCTTTAAAAGCCGATGTCACCTGCACTGCTGCCGCTGCTCTTTGTCCCACACTCATCCCTTTCTTGTCTTTGCCCTTTTTAATCTCCTGTGTCTTACGTTTGTCGGCAAAACCAAACAAAAATACAGATTAGAATAATCCAGCAATTCTATTTCTGAGTGTATATCCAAAAGAATTGAAAGCAGGAGCTTGAAGAGATATTTGCACACTTGTGCTCCTAGCAGCACTATTCACAATAGCCAAAGGATGGAAGCAACTTCAATATCCATTGACAGGTTAGTGGATAAACAAAACATGATACATACATACAAGGAGTATTATTCAGCCTTAAAAAGAAAGGGAATTCTGACACATGCTACAACATGGATGAAGCTTGAGGACACTATGCCGAGTGAAATAAGCCACTCACAAAAAGGTTCAACTACTATATGATCTCATTTACATGAGGTACCTAAAGTAGTCACATTCATAGGGACAGAAAGGAGAATGGTGGTTACCAGAGGCTGGGGGGAGGGTAAATGGGGAGTTGCTAAACAGATACAGGGTTTCAGTTTTGCAGGATGAAAAGATTCCAGAGATCTGTTGCACAACAATGTGAATATCGTTAATGCTATTGAACTTTAAACTTAAAACGGTTATGGTGGTAAATTTTATGATATTTGTTTTTCAAACACAGTTAAAGGTATATAGAGGTTAGAAATAGAAGCTCTGGGCCGGGCGTGGTGGCTCAAGCCTGTAATCCCAGCACTTTGGGAGGCCGAGACGGGCGGATCAAGAGGTCAGGAGATCCAGACCATCCTGGCTAACACGGTGAAACCCCGTCTCTACTAAAAAAATACAAAAATCTAGCCGGGCGAGGTGGCGGGCGCCTGTAGTCCCAGCTACTTGGGAGGCTGAGGCAGAAGAATGGCAGGAACCTGGGAGGCGGAGCTTGCAGTGAGCTGAGATCCGGCCACTGCACTCCAGCCTGGGCAATAGAGTGAGACTCCATCTCAAAAGAAAAAAAAAAAAAAAAAGAAAAAAAAAAAAGAAATAGAAGCTCTGAAGGGGGCTGGGGTATCTAGAGAAGGCTTAAGGATGGTAGCAAGAAGTGACAAGCAAATGGTCAAACAGTGAAGGAGGAGCTGCATGGGAGCTTTGGTTTTAACAGTTTCTGTACATGAGAACAGGAGACAAAACACAGGTGGGATGTCCAATAGGAGGCTCCCCACTTCATCTGGGACCTCACTGTTAGGATTAACTAAGCACATTCTATTACCAACATCTTCGCTAGGGGGACTGCATGGAAAACTGCCTGTTCCCAACCTTGTTCCAGGCTCCTTAGAGTCCCTCAGTAAGTATTTGATAGACAAATCAATGAAGACTAATTTTTTTTTTAAACTGAATTCTTTTCCACTGAATTAGAGCTAATCAGAGATGAATTAGGGGTTAAAACTTTTAATATCTGGGTCTAAATTTCCCCACATTTTGGTTTTAATGATTTAGATTTTTTTCAATAAATAGTTCAGTTTTTCTTATAGCGGGCTTCACCAATAACCTAGATAGTCCCAATGAAAATCTTTTTACTCTTAGTAAAATTTGAATATGTATCTCAACATTAACACACTTTTCAGAAATGAAGTCATTTAAGATCTTTTATTGAATTCCTACTTTTCGTAAGAACTATTTTTATAGCAGTTTCTTGGCCTTAATGAGCAGCAGCATTTTTGTGATGAATAGCATAATTTTAATGGTACATTGTAAAGGAATTGAAGTATGTTGGTAAGAAAAACCCTTTTTGTTGATCATTATCCTTTTCTTATTTATTTTAACTGAAATATGTTGGTTTACATTTCGGAATTTGAACATCTGCTTTTTGTATTTTTAAATTATGGTGTATATATATATATATTTGTGGCCGTGGCATGACAACATGAAACACTTTTTCCTGTTGTTTCTTTTGGTATCTAAAAGCATGTGAGTCAGGATCTGGAAGCCTCGTCATGTTCTTCAACACAAGGAAAATTTAACCGAAAACAGTTTTACAAATTTATCATTTTCCCTGGCAAGTGGATTAAAGTCTGGTACGATCGACTGACCTTGCTGGCATTACTTGATCGGTAAGCCACTGAGCATGCACATGTGCTGTCGGAAGGCACACCGGGGACGCGACAGTGCCCACTGCATGCTTTCAAAGAGAAAACTGTCACTCGCACATTTTCAGGTTGTGCACTTCCTTTGCTGACAACCCAAAGTCAAAGCAATAAGATCTTGACAACTTAACAAATTGTAGTTTAGCAGTTACAATGAGAAATAAGAGAGTTACAATAAGTAACTGTCTTATTAATGATAAATTAATGTTATAATTAATAATAAGAAATAATGAGAAATAGTAAGTTACAATAAGAAATAAGAAATGGTTTGTATTTCAGGTTCGTTTGGGCACAGTAGCATGCTTTGGTGTACTCATGTCTTGCCCCAGTTTTGTGGGAAAGCTTGAGGCCCATCTGTAGCAAAGGGCCTGGCCTGACTTGGTGTGGGCCTGGGGAGAGGAGGGAAGATGAAGTAGGGTGATTTCTGCCTCTTTCCCGGACACTTTGGATTCTAATTGCTCACTTGTGTCTGATGCACACTCATTTGAATGTTAATTTTTCCTTTAATCCCCTTTTCTCTTTCTCACCTCCTCCTACCACTATTCCATATAGCAAAATGTTGTGGGGTTGGAGCTGTGGTTACTGGGTAGGGAGAAAGAGGAGGAAAAGTTAAGGTTAGTTAAAACATGATGGAGGCTGAGCATGGTGGCTCATGCCTGTAATCCCATCACTTTGGGAGGCTGAGGCTGGTGGATCACCTGAGGTCAGGAGTTCAAGACCAGCCTGACCAACATGGTGAAATCCCATCTCTACTAAAAGTAAAAAATTAGTTGGGTGTGGTGGTGCACGCCTGTAGTCCCAGCTACTCAGGAGGCTGAGGCTAGAGAATTGCTTGAACCCAGGAGGCGGAGGCTGCAGTGAGCCGAGATTGTGCCACTGCACTCCAGCCTGCACAGCAAAAGCAAAACTTAGTCTCCCTCTGACTCCCCCCCCCCAAAAAAAAACATGATGGAGATGGGCCTAAGGAGTGGGAGCTTCTCATTTGTATCTTTGCCTACCTCAAAATTTGCACATAACAGTTTATGATGTTCAAGGACTGAGTAGCACTGACTATGCGGTTGGCTTGAAAATTTCAGATGCTATTACTAATGCTGCCATAAGCAATTAAGCAATTGCTGAGTTTCATGATTTAATGCCAGCCCTTGGGGGCAGTGGAAAAACTGATTGCCTGTCTTGTTGTCATTGGTCCCCCAGTGACTGGTTGTTATAGTAATGTCTTAAATAGTGTGATCACATATGAAAAAAACTATAGTCATGCAAAATTACAACAATAAATTTTAGGACCCACAAGTCAGGGAATGGAGTTATAATGGTTTTCCTAACAACACTATGTTATCCAAGGGGCACACACTTAGAAGGAACATTTAATACTTAACTAATAATCCAACATAGTATACTCTGATAAATGAGGCATTTTTGAAATATTAATTATTTTCTCTTAAAAAGAAATTATTGAAAGTTGGACTAGCTTGCATTAACCCTTCATATCAAAACAAAAATAAATATATCTATAGATTTGTTTGTTATTTTAAAATCTACTTGGTGACAAAAATTCAATGGAAATCCATTGGAGGTCTAAGAAGGATGATGAAGATGATCACACTTTTTTTTTTTTTTTTGAGACGGAGTCTTGCTCTGTCGCCCAGGCTGGAGTGCAGTGGCCGGATCTCAGCTCACTGCAAGCTCCGCCTCCCGGGTTTACGCCATTCTCCTGCCTCAGCCTCCCGAGTAGCTGGGACTACAAGCGCCCGCCACCTCGCCCGGCTAGTTTTTTGTATTTTTTAGTAGAGACGGGGTTTCACCGGGTTAGCCAGGATGGTCTCGATCTCCTGACCTTGTGATCTGCCCGTCTCGGCCTCCCAAAGTGCTGGGATTACAGGCTTGAGCCACCGCGCCCGGCTGATGATCACACTTTTTAAAAGCTTATGTTTTTATTATTTTAATCACCTTTCTGGCAAGTCACGATGGGTTTTTTAATGTTGTGCTTAGGGATGACCTAGAAATAGCACCATTTCCTTAGCCATAGATCCTTCAGCTGGTGTGGGGAATCCCTGGACTTGAGTCAGCCTTGGGAATTAAACCCGGTCCCTACTACTTATTAGTGCTGTGATCTTCGGATGGCTATGAAACCTTTCAGTGCATCAGTTTCCTATTTGTTAAATGGGTATTATCTATACCACAGGGAGGTTGTGAAGATTAAATCAATTTAGTCATTGAACCAGTTCTTTAAATACTAGTTGCTATTATTATTATTATTTGGAATGTGTCCCAGCTCCCAGAAAGAAGAAATATTAAAAATAAATAAAATTAGGATAGCCAAAGTAGATGTTTTCAAATCCAGACACTAAAATTTAGACTGTTAGTTCATAGGCAAAATCACTTTTTTTTTTTTTTTTTTTTTAACTTAAAGTTCTGGTATACATGTGCAGAATGTGCAGGTTTGTTACACAGGTATACATGTGCCATTCTGGGCTTGCTGCACCTATCAACTCGTCATCTAGGTTTTAAGTGCTGCATGCATTAGGTATTTGTCCTAATGCTCTCCCTTCCCTTGCCCGTCACCCCCTGACAGGCCCCGATGTGTGATATTCCCCTCCCTGTGTCCATGTGTTCTCATTGTTCAACTCCCACTTATGAGTGAGAACATGTTTTGTTTGGTTTTCTGTTCCTGTGTTAGTTTGCTGAGAATGAGGCAATATCACTTTTAATTTAGAGCCATATAAGCCTACCTAAAGTCATCTGTTAGCAGGATTGGTGATCTGGTTTTACAGTTCAGAGTCAATTAAAATAAGGAAAGGGACTACATGAATTCACAAGTCACAGTGAGGAAGGAGGAAGAAACCCAAAATACTGACCTAGAAAAACTGAGCTGTTTGGGACCTTTGCAAGGAGGGCATAATCCCCAAACAGGGCTGTGGGTCAGAATCATCTGGGAAGCTGGGTAAAAATGCATAATATGCATAATAAAAACAAACTGTAAGGGCTAGGCAGGAAGCGGAAGAAATCAGTGGGTAACAAGCACTAAAATTGCACTAATCATTGCAATAAACTCCCGTAGATTAAGGCATTCTGCCTGACATTCTTCAACTTAACTCTTAGAGTCAGGCTGTTCTTCCTTAAAAATGTTTTCTTAGTCTTTGGGCAGTAATTTCATGGTTCCTGTCATTGCAGTCCCAGCTATTTGCCTGCAGTTCTCCACCTATTCTACTCAGATGTTTCTGGACTTGTCCTATTCTCCTTATTTATATTATCTTATTTCATATCTTGCCATTACACTTTCCTGAAAAACACTGAGGGTTTATTTTCATTTATCTAGTTGATCAGGTTAACATCTGAAATAAGAAGTTGCCCTTCTGTGCATCATTTCAACATTTCATTCATTCAATAAATATTAACCAAAGCACCTGTTCCATGCTTAGATCTGTACTGGGCACTGGGTATGGAGTGATGAATAAAGCAGCCATTGTCTCTGCCCTCACGGAACTTACTTTCTTCTGGGAGAGGAGACAAAACTGTAATAGGTGCCATGAAGGAAACACATAAAGGCCTGAGATAGAGAGACCTGAGAGGGAAGGGCACTGATGTTCGAACTGGTAGTTGGCAAAGGCTTTTCTGAGGAGGAAACACACAAACTGAGATATAAAATATGAGAGGTAGCTAGCTACGTGACAAGTAAAGAGGGAATCATTCATGCTTCTAAAACTAAACTAATTGTCATCATTGTTATTGTGAGAACACACACTTAAAGCTCTCATCCTTAAAAATCCTCCTTAAAACCATCATTCTCAGCAAACTAATACAGGAACAGAAAACCAAACACCGCATGTTCTCACTCACAAGTGGGAGTGGAACAGTGAGAACACACGGACACAGGGAGGTAAACATCACACACCAGGGCCTGTCAGAGGCTGGGAGCAAGGGGAGGGAGAGCACTAGGACAAATAGCTAATGCATGCAGGGCTTAAAACCTAGATGACAGGTTGATGGGTGCAGCAAACCACCATGGCACATGTATACCTATGTAAAAAACCTGCACGTTCTGCACATGTATCCCAGAACTTAAAGTATTTTTTAAAAAATCCTGTCTTACCCCACTTTCTTACCAGCCACTGTCCTGTTTCTCTGCTCCTCTTTGCAGCAGAACTCCTTGAAGGGTTGCCTGTGTCTGTTTCCACTTGCTCTTCTTTCATTCTCTAATAATCCTATCCCATTCAGGCTCCCCCAACCCCAAAACTCCATTGAACCTGCCCTTGTCAAGGTCACCATTGACTCCATCTTTTACTTCTCACATTACTTGACTCATTTAGAGTATTTGACAGAGTTAATTTCTCCTCCTGCCTGGTAGAGGTTCTCTTGGTTTCCAGGACTCAGCATTCTCTTGGTTTTCCTTCTGCCTTGCTGGTCAGATTTACAGGTTTTTCTGCCTCCTGACCCTATAATGTTGAAGTCCCCAGTGGCTGCAAAGCTCTTAGTCTTCATTCTTTATCTACCCTCCTTTCTTTGGTGATGGCATTCAGTCTCATGGCTTTTAATATGTCAACGACACTCAGATTTGTATCACCAACTTGGACTTATCTCCTGAATTCCAGACTTGTATATCTAACTACCAAATTGACATCCCATGATATCAGGATGACATCTCACATCCAAGACTGAGCTCTTCATCTCAGCCTCACCCAAGCCTGCTCCACTTGTGGTCTTCCCCATTTCAGGTGATGACAACTTCATCCTTCTGGTTTCTCTGCTTAAATATCTTGGAGTCGTCCTTGAGTCTTCTTTCCTTTCACACCTACAGTCTCTTATAGGAAGTTACTTTCATTGTTCCTTCCAAGTGTATCTATTACATCTTTTCAGTGTTAATGTGACCACCTGGTCTGAGCCATTTCATCTCTCATTTGGTTACTGCAATACTGCAATAGCATCTTCCATCTTCCCTGCTTATAACCATTCATTCTCTTTGTATAGCTTTGTTTTTTTTTTTTTTTTGTTTGTTTGTTTGTTTTTAACTTCTCACATTACTGACTCATTTGCCTAGATTGTTGCCTAGGCTGGTCACAAAATCCTGGGCTCAAGCGATCCTCCTGCCCCAGCCTCCCAAGTAGCTGGGATCATAGGTGCCCGTCATGCTCAGCCCCTGAACAGTATTCTTAACACAACACAATAAGGCTTTTCAACATCACTGCTTTGCTGACTGCCCAGCAACGGCTCCCCATTTCACTCAGAATGAAAATCAAAGTGCTCACAATGCCCACAAGTCCCCCATGCTGTAGCCACTAATTTGCTTTCTGGCCTGATCTCCCACTATCCTTGTGGGCTTTTCTGCATCCATACTGGCCTTCCTTTTGTCTTTCAAGCATGCCAGGCAGTCCTCCAGCTTAGGACCTTTGTACTGGCAGTTCCTGCAGCATGGAGCATTTGTCTCCCAGACATTTGCAGTGCCGACTGCCTCACTTTTTCTCTTGCCTTGTGCTATTTTTTTTCTGTTGCATCTATGTTTACATACTGTATATTTTACTGAACTTTTTTTATTCATACTTACTTATGGCGCCACTTATGAGAAAGGAAGCTCCCATCCCTTTTCTTCACTGATGTCAAAGCAGCTAGAGCGGTACGGAGCACTTCTGCTGCATAAAAGAAGAAACCAATTTTCCTTTGCAAATCGGCTCCCCTTCCTAATTTCTGCCATGGATTCTGCCATGATCCTTTTCTTCTCAGGTTGAAATCTTGGGGTCATCTTTATTCTTTCAATCAGTCCCTCATTGTCCGTAATCCATTTGGAGTTCTCTCAGCCTCACTTTGAATTGTGTCCCCGAATCGGGGTCCCTTCCTATTCCCCAGCCATGTGGGTTTTCCAGACCCTCATTACCTTTCCTGGGAGTTTTGTTTATCCTCGCTCTGATCTCTTCCCCATCCAGTGCACCTTGTACACCTCTGCATGATAAATCTTTCAAAAATACAGCCTTAGTCATGTCACTCTTTGTCTGGCAAGTAAATTTTGTAACCCAATATTTAAAGATAGATAAACAAGAAACTGAGGAAGGGAGGAGTGGGAGCCTAGGGGCAGAGGAATTGAATCCTGGCAGAGAAGAATTTGGAGGAAAAATACCTTTTAGGAACCTTATTCTTTCCCCTCCCCAAAGAGAAAAAAGTTTGTTTTTTTTTTCTTTGAAATTTTATTTCCAAGACTTTTGGATATTTTTAAGTATCCATCAAAATGTTATGAGAATCATGAATTCTACGGACCTGAACACACCAAATATATTGAGCACTATTAAAAGTGCATACTGGAAAATAAAAGACACCCACAATTTCCTTTTTGCCAAATATATTTTGGTTTCCCCAGATTAAAAAAAAAAATTCAGCTTGAGCCTCATGGTTATCTGAATACTCAGCCTTTCTATATATTTGTTTGTTATCTTTCTACCCTACTTCTATTATTCTGTAATATATCAGCTACAGTTCAGTCAGCCAAATCACCCATTGTTTTCCTTCTCCTGGCTGTTGTCCTCAGAGTTTCCTGTCCTTCCTTGTGTAGGAGGCCCAAGACTATGCCTCTTGGCAGCCTCAGCTCCAGACTTATTTTATAATAGTTATTTATTTTTCTATTTCTTTGAATCTGTGAAATCTGTATACATATCTATCAATCAATCATCTCTATAGCTATCTCTCTGAAATTATATATGAAAAGTCCCTATCAAATGATTCATGCATTTATTCATTTCTTCAAAAGTTTTCTCTTTACTGTTTCTCTCATTTTTGTTAGCTATTGAAGCATCAAGTGTCAGCATTAGATATGGGTTCTTTTTCACTCTTTTTTTCATTCGTTAAAAAATGTTCCTCAGAGTGGAAGAGAATATTTTAAAAGACAAAGGATTGTTATCCAGTATACGACGAACACTTCCTGGCTAACATGGTGAAACCCCGTCTCTACTAAAAATACAAAAACTAGCTGGGCGAGGTGGCGGGCGCCTGTAGTCCCAGCTGCTCTGGAGGCTGAGGCAGGAGAATGGCGTAAACCCGGGAGGCAGAGCTTGCAGTGAGCAGCTGAGATCCGGCCACTGCACTCCAGTCAGGGTGACAGAGCGAGACTCTGCCTCAAAAAAAAACTCAACAGTTAGCCCGTCTCGGCCTCCCAAAGTGCAAGACTCCGTCTCAAAAAAAAAAAAAAAAAAAAAAAAAAAACTCAACAGAAAAACGAACCTGAAAATGGGCTTAAGGCCCAAATAAACACCCCAACAAAGAAGATATACAGATGACAAATAAGCATATGAAAAGACCCTCAACATCAGTAGTCCTTAGGGAATTGCAAATTAAAGCAACAATGAGATACCAGACATACCTGTTAGAATGGCCAAAATCCAAAACACTGACAACTCCAAATGCTGGTGAAGATGTGGAGCAACAGGAACTCTCATTCTTTGCTGGTGGGAATGCAAAATGGTACAGCTACTCTAGAAGACAATTTGGCAGTTTCTTATAAAACTAAACATATTGTTACCATACGATCTAACAATCATGCTCCTTGGTGTTTACCCAAATGAGTTGAAAACTTACGTCCATGCAAAACACTGCACATGAATATTTATAACAATTTTATTTATAATTGCCAAAACTCAGAAGCAATCAAGATATCTGTCAAAAGGCAAATGGATAAACAAACTGTGTTATCTTCATAAAGTGAGATGCTATAAGAGATAAAAATAAGTAAGGCACCAAGCCATAGAGCCATGGAGGAACACTAAATGCATAGTACTTAAAGAAAGGAGCCAATATGCAAAGGCTACATACCGTATGGTTCCAACTATATGGCCCTCTGGAAAAGGCAGAACTATGGAGACAATAAAAAGATCAATTGTTGCCAGGGCTTAGGGTGGAGGAGCAGTGAATAGGTGGGGCACAGAAGATTTTTAGCAGTGAAACTTTCACTAGAGTTCCCATTTGGTGGAGACATGTCATTATACATTTGCCAAAACCCAATGTACAACACCAAGAGTGAACTCAAATGTAAACTATGGACTTTGGGTGATACTGATGGATAATGACGTGTTAGTGTTGGTTCATCAGTTGAGGCTGATGGTGGAGGAGCCTGTATGTATGTGTCTGTGGGGAGGGGCTATGTGGGAACTCCATACTTTCCCCTCAGTTGTGCTGTGAATCACAAATGTCTCTCAAAAATATAGCCTATTAATTTGTTTAAAATGTTCACAATTGCCTACCTGCTAGGCACAAAGTAGTCAATTATTCCTGTCTAAAAAAGATATCAGCTTAGTGGGGTAGAAAAACAGATATATGAGCAAAAACTGGAAAGGTGAGATGTATACTCAGAATCCTTGTGAATGACCGACCCAAACACCCAGGCCCCTTGTTCCCTAACCCTGTGGTCCATGCCATCCCCTGTGACTCCGTTTCTGCCACTCCCTTCCATGGCCTCACCCTGCATCTTATCCTTTCACTGAAGTCTTCCACTGACATTATAATCCTGTCTCTGCTCATTCTTCGTATCTCTCTCTGCCTTCCTCAGATGTTCCTCAGTCCTCTCCAGCAATTTGCCCCATCATATGTCTCTTACCTTGCAGCCCTCGCCATCTTCAGTTTTCTCCCTATTCTACCTAGGCTACCTGATCCAGCCCTGTAGCCCCTTCCTATCTCTGTCCTGAAACAGCCTTACGTTGTCCTTTGCATACCCACCTGATAACACTCCACCCCTGGATGACCCTATCTCTCGACCCTACACCTTGTATTGGAGAGTCCATACAAGAGTCACCCAGCGAGACAGTGTGGACCCAACACACCCCAGGGCCAGCCCTCTGCACTGTCAGGAAGTTGCAGTTCACCCTTAACTCTCCTGCTGGAGCTCTCCTGGCTCCTGAAATTTGACAGTAAACTCGGACACTGAAAGTTTTATCTGGAAATGATTGTCTGCTTAGGCCAGGTGTGAATGCATCCCCCTTACACCCCCTTCCATTGAAAGGAACCAGTGAAGCTCTTTATCTGAAACACATTTCATGGTCATGGATAGAATCATTAACTACATTTTGCCAATAAACCCAGTTTAGTGGCCAAGGAGATCCAATGGGATGAGATTTTATTCGCTTCGACAACAAAAATCTGGTGTTAAGTTGGATTTTGTTTATATAGCATGAGGAATAAGTAAAGAAAGAGACCTTAAAATCTCATAGGGGAATAAAGTCTTGCTTCAGGTAACTACTGTGTTGTCATGGTTCATTTTTTTGGAAACATGAAGGCATTCTGTTTAAAAATGGCAAAACTGGCCGGGCATGGTGGCTCACACCTGTAATCCCAGCACTTTGGGAGGCCAAGGCAGGCAGATTACGAGGTCAGGAGATTGAGACCATCCTGGCTAACATGGTGAAACCCTGTCTCTACTAAAAAAAAATACAAAAAATTAGCCAGGTGTGTTGGTGTGTGCCTGTAGTCCCAGCTACTCTGGAGACTGAGGCAGGAGAATCGCTTGAACTTGGGAGGTGGAGCTTGCAGTGAGCCAAGATCATGCCACTGCACTCCAGCCTGGTGGATAGAGTGAGATTCTGTCTCAAAAAACAATAAAATAAAATTTTTTAAAAAGGCAAAACTTACTTTTTTTTTTTTTTTTTTTGCTTTTATGTATATATTTTGCACAGAACTGAAGACATCAAGGAGAATGTACTGGCGATTTTACTCATTGTCCTGGTTTCCCTCCTTGGATTTCTGACCTTGAGCCGAGGCTTTTGCAAAGATATGTGGGTGCTCCTCTTCTGCCTCGTCATGGCCAGCTGCCAGTACTCCCTGCTAAAGGCAAGACCACATCTAATTCTTACCAGTAGCGTGTGCTGTCACTAATGTAGCCTTGAAATCATGAGATGATGACACAGACACTTCTGATTTGTGTTTTAGAGTGTTCAGCCTGACCCCGCCTCACCAATACACGTAAGTTTCCAAATACAGGCAAGTAGTTTTTCTTGTCTGTCTGTGTTGAAGACAAGGAAAAAGCCAAAATCTAGTCAAAGGGCCAAGTCTGTATCTAGCTCTCTATATTGAATAGAATATCAAATAGAAATATCAAATATATATGTAAGTGCATGGTGGCCAGCTTCCAGCTAGATCTGAGAGCACGGTGTGGGTGGTATGGGCGAAGGTGTGGGGCAGGGGTGGAGAGTGTGTGCAGAGTTTTTCCTGTCCCACTGGATTCAAGTCAGCAAAGACTGAGCAGTCTGGGGGGAAGATCCCACAGTCGTTGCCATCAGACTGCCTGTCTTTGTGTCCTGATTCCTCCACTTGAATGTTTGACATTGAACAACCTACTGGGCCACTTCATGCCTCAGTTTCCCTATGTGTAAATAAGTCTAATGGAAATGCTACATGGATTAAGTAATCCATGTAATGTGCTATAACAGTGCCTGACACATAGAGGTTGCTCAATAAATGTTAGCTCTTTTTAGTGATATAATTATATGGGCATGAATCATTATTCTTATTTTTAAAATTTATTGTATATACTTATGGGGTACAGGGTGATGTTTTGGTATATGTATACATTGTAGAATTATTAAATCAAGCTGTTTGACATATCTATAACCACATATAGTTATTTTTTTCTGGTGAGAACATTTAAAATCTACTCTCTTAGCGATTTTTGAGTAAAACAGTGTATTATTATTAACTATGATCACCATACTATACAGTAGATCTTCAAAACTCCTTCCTCCTGTCCAGCTGAAACTTTGTACCCTTTAGCCAATCTTTCCTCATTCCCCATCCCACTGCCTCCTGGTACCCACCATTCTATTCTCTTTTTCTTTGGGTTCAACTTTTTTAGATTCCATATGTAAGTGACATCCTGCAGTATATTCCTTTTTGTGCCTAACTTAATTCACTTAACCTAATAATGTATGTCCTCTAGATTCATCGGTGTTGTTGCAAATGACAGGATGATCTTGTTTTTTTTAGGCTGAATGATATTCCTATTATATGTGTATACCACATCTTCTTTATCCATTCATCTGTTGATGGACATTTAGGGTTGATATCTTGTCTTGGCTGTTGTGAAGTGTGTTGCAATGAACATGGTGATGCAGTTATCTCTTGGACATACTGATTTTATTTCCTTTGGATATATTTTCAGAAGTGGGGTTGCTGGATCATATTCAAAAATAGAATTTTTTGTCTGTCTGTGTTGAAGACAAGGAAAAAGCCAAAATCTAGTCAAAGGGCCAAGTCTGTACCTAGCTCTCTATACTGAATATAAAATAGAAATATCAAATATATATGTAAGTGCATAGTGGCCAACTTCCAGCTAGATTTTCTCAAAAAATAAAATAGAATTTTTAATAAATCATACTGTTTTCCATAATGGCTGTACCAATTTCCATATCCACTAGCAGTGTAGAAGGGTTTCCTTTTCTCCAAATGCTTGCCAACACTTGTTATCTTTTGTCTTTTTGATTAAAGCCATCATAATAGGCATGAGGTGATAGCTCATTGTGGTTTTAACTTGCATTTCCCTGAATCATTCATTCTTTTTACATGAAGCCAATCTCTTTATTCCACATTTTTACATATATTGTTAACTTTTCATCTCTGTAACTTTGAGCTGATTCGTAACAAAGACTCTGAGCTCACCTATGCTGATCTGTTGGTGCCCTGGCATTATTTTGTGAACTCTGAAACACACACATGTGCTTTCCTCTGAGCCTGCTGCGCCTTTGCTCATCCACGGTGGCCTACGGGGTGTGCTTTGGGACAGGCAGTGCCCCTTGCAGGCATCTGGACCACGTGCCTCTGTACTGAGTTCACTGCCAGGTAGACTCCCCAGCTTGCTAAGCAACTATCTCCTTTGTTGTGGCAATCTGCTGTGGCCCTGGAAAACCCTCCCAATGAAAGAAAGCTTGGTTTTCCCTCTGTTGTGCTTTTAAAAAAAATTATATCCAGGATTTAGGACCCATTTTTCAATCTGTGATAGCTCCTGTTTAGCTCACAGTAATTAAGAAAAGCTTATAATTGGACGATCACATGGCATGCATTGCTATCTTGTTAAATTCCTCTGTTCCCCATAATTGGTTTACATGTAATACATCTTCTTTTATCCTAGAGTCTGAATGTCAAGATAAGTAGAAGCAGCATAATTAGGGTATTGAGATGTATTGTTGTGATTATCATCAGAAATCTGGGTTAGGTGGTGTGAGAGAGATGTACAGCTTTGAAGCTTTTTTGTTCAAGCCCACCCTAGATGCCACATCACCATTCTCCTGCCTTAGTCAACTCTCCTCACTCCTAACTGCACTTCAGTGTCGCTGTTTTTTCTGCATGACTCTGGGGAGGGGTGTTCTATGCTGTTAAACATTCCTTTCCTGCATGTCCTTTCAGAAATAATGCAGGACATGCCAGTAAAGGTGGATGGCAAGTACAGCTGCGTAATCCTTGTGGATTTGTAGTGTCTGTTACTATGGCACCTATGCCACTGCTGTAGGTTGGAGTTATATTATTTAGTTCCTAGAGGAATCAATCAAGCTGCTATTCCTTTATCTGAGCAAGCATGTCATATAGTGAGACAGTAAGAAATCGCTTTTGTAAGACATAGTCAGACATTTAACTATGTTTATTGCAGTAATTAATTTGCTTACACAGATTTCTAAGTAGATTAGTCTCTGATTTGGGTTGGCATTTCTCCAGTACTTCTAATGAAGAAACAAAATATGGTAGCTATAAAATATTTCCTATTGCAATCTGACTGAACCATGTGAGTATTTAGAAGACAGATTTATTATCTCCCATTTGTAGGTAGAAAGCTTTAGAAAGGAGATGGTCAGGAGCAGGAACCCAGGTTTGGGACACAGAGACGGTTCTCAAGCTTGCTGCTAATTTTTATTCATAATGGGCTGTGAAAGGAACCAAACTGCTTTTCAGACTGCACTACTTTGCACATTTGTGGAGAGTAGCTATTAATAAATTCAGCCAATTTTTGCTCTTAGAGTGATTGACAGACCTTTCTTTTTTGCTTGCTTCTAAGAGCACAGGTGGCATATTTTGAGCAAGTTGTTAAAATCAGAAGATAGTGAAATGAAAATAAAATTTTTGCATAACACTGTGTATTTCAGTTTTAAATGCAGAATTAATAATAATGTCATGACAACAGGTATGATACAGTAGCTCCTAGGGTCAAAAGAAATTAGTTTGATTCTAAAAGAAAATAGGTCTGGGAGAGCTTAGAAAGATTAGGAGTTGGATACTGTCTAACTGAAACTTTGCAATTTGAGGATCAGAGATGGCAATATATTAATGGGGAATGAAGATATTAATTTGCTTACACAGGTGTCCATATAGGACTAACTGACAGTAACCACTAATAATAACTCAGAAAGAAAAGTTCAGTAGAATATCCAAGAGGCAGTGAAAAACTAGAGCTGTGTGCCCGGGATCGCTTGGGCAAGGCAGAGGCAGAGCTCCATTTCCCGCCTCCCTTCTACTGGCTGGGACAGCACCTGGTAATCTGCATTTTTACACACTCCCAGGTCATTATGGTGGAGGCAAACACAGTTCACACGTTGAGAAACATTGGAGTAACCAAAAGCATACAGGGTTCATATTTGAATCCAGCCTTACCATGTGTAAGGTGTGAGAGCCTGGGAAACTTACTTCTCTCAATCATAGGTTTTTCATCTGCAAAAGAGGAATAAATAATAAAACAGGATTGCAAGAGAAGGAAACAATGTAGTGTCCCTGAGTGTTTAGCACAGTATCTGGCCCTGAAGCACTTAGCAATTGTTAGCAGTATTTTTATGTTTGTGCAAAATATGGATAATCAGAATAACATCAGTTGGATTTAATAAAGAATGCACTGGGAGACTGGGCACAGTGGCTCACGCCTGTAATCCCAGCACTTTGGGAGGCTAAGGCGGGTGGATCACAGGGTCAGGGGTTCAAGACCAGGCTTGCCAAGACGGTGAAACCCCGTCTCTACTGAAAATACAAAAATTAGCTGGGCGCAGTGGCAGGTGCCTGTAATCCCAGCTACTCGGGAGGCTGAGGCAGAAGAATCGCTTGAACCCGGGTGGCAGAGGTTGCAGTGAGCCGAGGTCACGTCACTACACTCCAGCCTGGGTGACAGAGTGAGCCTCTGTCTCAAAAAGAAAAAAAAAGAAGAGCGCACTGGGCAATGTATGTAGTATGCCCAGTGCAGGCTTTAGCGTGTACTAGAGTATACTAAGTATACTAAGTCCTCTGTAAATGTTTCCTTCCTCTTTACGTATGTGTCTTGATTCCTTACAGTACAAACTGCAAAGAGTGAGGGCTACAGCTTGTTATGCATTCTATTCAATTAACTGTTGCTACTATTCAGTGAAGACATTTGGTATCTACTTCAGGTTATATAGAAATTATTGGGGATTATTTTTTGTAAGTAAACCTTTCATTTTAGAATAGTTTTAAATCTACAGAAAAATTGGGAAAGTGGTACTGAGAATGTCTGTATACCCCATTCCCAGTTTCACTGTATTAACCTCATGCATTAGTCACAATATTATACATTTGTTGCAATTAATGGACCAATATTGATACATTATTATTAAAGTCCACATTTTATTCAGATTTCCTTGGTTTTTACCTAATATCCTTTTTCTGCTTGAGGTTCCCATCCAGGGCACCAAATTACATTTTAATAGCTACCATGTCTCTGTAGACTCCTTTTGGCTGTGATAATTTCTCAGATTTTCCTTAAGCCTGAGAAAAAATTAGTCTGATTCTAAAAGGAAGCAGTTTCTGGACAACTTAAAAATATATATAGGGTGAGGTGGATACTGGAAGAAATCCGAGGACCATAGACTGGCAATATACTAATAGCTTTTGATGACCTTGACAGTTTTGAGGACTCGTCAGGTAGTTTATACATGTTTCTCAGTTGGGATTTTTCTGATGTTTATCTCATGATAAGATTGGGATTATGGATTTCAGGAGGAAAACCACAGAGGTAACATGTTATATGGATCACATCACATCAACGGGACAAATTATCAATATGATTTGTCTCTGTTGATGTTGACCTTGATCACCTGGCCAACATAGGATTTATTAGAGGAATGATTTTGAATGACATGAAATAATTTCCCAATACTCAATCCTAAGAAATAAGAAGGTCAACTTAGTTTTAGTGGATCTTGAAAAGTTCTCAAATGATATTCAATTGTGTCTTTGCTCAAAACGGTACTATTTAAAACAGAAACCATTTCAAATGATACTTAATTTCTAGCATTGATTAAAGGCAGAATGTAGGTCACCACTCTTTCTGCTCTCTTTCACTGCCTTTGAGGGCAGTGCTGAGACAGGAGGAAAATACATGAACTAGGAGGTAGTGGAATGGAGTGCTCTGGTAGCACTTCATGAACACTTTGATGCCCATTTCACTGCCGTCTTGCCTGGACAACTGCATCTGCCGTTTTGTCATGGTTCACAGATCTGAAAGTTATGAAGTTGGACCTAACATAAATTGTTCTGTAGAATTCAATGATAAACTAGCTTAAACAATCGTATTTACCTATTTCTTTTCAATTTTTAAAATAGCCTATCACATTTCTGCTATATTTAAATTGACATTGCCTCTTAATATCTCAATAGCAACCGGTTGAGAATTATTTAACCCTTTGCCTGCTGCTTCTCTTCCATATGAAGAGAATTCTTTAAAATATTTCGAATTCTCTTGTATATACAAAGTGTGGATCACAAAATAGTTGCTGTTTAGGGTCGCAGTGGGATGATGGGTGCCCACCCCCAGCTGTCCTTGTTTGCTGCACATACAACGGAAACCAAAGAGCATTACGAACATTTAGGATGGCTCTGAATGCACAAGTGAACTGCTAAAGCTAAAGTAAAAATGAAATCATCAACAACCACCAAAAAATAATGGTTAATTAAACTAACCTACACCATTGTGAGAAACCATAAAACACAGCGAACCCTTGTTGCAGTGATGAGACTTCAGCGTACATGACCATAATGTCGCAGGGCAACATCAGAGAAATGGGCAGAGAATGTCTGGGTTTTCCACACCTTCCGCAGGTGAAGAGCCCTGTTCTCTGCCCAGAGTCCTTTGAAAAAACTGATACCCTAAGACTATCACAGATGCTTTCCTCATTCTCTGAATTTGCTTCGCATGAGTAACGTTCACATTCTGTGTTTAAAGAGTGATGATTATGAATGAAAGTTTGTGATGTCAGGCGGAGTCCTTGGGTCTGGAGAATCCAGTGCCATGTGCATGCCTCCCCATGGTCGGTGGAGGAAGCCAGGCAAATGGGGCTCCAGTCCTTCCTCTGCCATGCTGTTTTCTGTGGGTGAGGCCTGGGACAGCTTCTTCATCCTTATGTCTCAGTTTAGTCTTATCAAAAGGAGAATAGTATGTGCTTCTCAGGGTGTTCTGAGGATTTGCTACATGAATACGCTTGAAGTACGTAGGACACTCAGTGCCTGGGATGCAGGAAAGGCCAGACAACCATTAGCTGCTGTGGCTGTTGTTGTTTTACATCAGTTGTCAAAAAGAGTAGCTGGTCAGGAGAGGGAGGCAGCAGTGAGCTATGATCATGCTACTGCACTCCAGCCTAGGTGACAAAGCAAGAGTTTTTCTTTTTTAAAATAAAAAAATGCTGAATGTGGGAGAGACAGGAACATCTGTCAACTCAGCAGGTGTCAGGGGCTGTCTACTGTTCCGGGGAATGAAGCCTGGAGCTGGCACATGCAGCAGAGCTGAGAGAGAGGATGGAGGCAGCCTGGCCAGGCAGTGCACAGACCTCAGGTGATTTCCCTTGAGGCTAAGCCGTGCACCTCTACAATTTTCCCAGATGCCCCAGCTCCCTTACAACAAAAACCTTTTTCCCCCCTTCACAACAACAGAACATTTGAAGCAACTGACCATTCCACTGTCTCTAAGAGGATAATTAGGATGGCCTCATCACTTAGCCACACTCACCCCTGCTTGCCACAGGCAGGACTCCTGGAGTTTTTGTTCGAGTCTTGAACCTTGCTCCTTCTCTGCACTGAGACTAGCACTTGGGTCATGAGATGGCTTATGGAGGTAGGGCTGATGGAAAATGCAGATGTGCACAGAGATCTGCTTTTGTGCAATAGCCTTGCAAGATGCTCCACAGCTGAATTCCATTGGTGCTCCCCACAGTGTATTTTAAGGTTAAAAGCAGATGGGGACTGATGGTGTCAAGTGAGTTTTTAAGAGATTATGATCAGACTTTAGCTGGTGGAGCTACTGGAATTTTTCTATTGAAAAAATTCAAAAATCAGTCCTTAGGAGATTTGATGATTGATTCATATGTGGAAGTAGGAATTGAAGAACAGGGACTTTTTATTAGCAGGTGTTCTCAGAAATTGAGGCAAACAGAAGTAGTGACCAGGCACAGTGGCTCAGGTCTGTTATCCCAGCACTTTGGGATGCCTAGTCAAGCGGATCACCTGAGGTCGGGAGTTTGAGACCAGCCTGGCCAACATAGTGAGACCCCATCTGTACTAAAATTACAAAAAATTAGCCGGGCATGGTGGCAGGTGCCTGTAAAGTCCCAGCTACTCGGGAGGCTGAGGCAGGAGAAAGACCTGAACCTGGGAGATGGAGGTTGCAGTGAGCCAAGATCATAACACTGTACTCCAGCCTTGGGCGAAAGAGTGAGACTGGGTCTCAAAAAAAAAGTGGTTTATGTGTCTTGCATTAGCAAAATGCTTAGTATAGTTTGGGGACCCAAAACATAGGATGGGAAAATGTGGTAAAGCAGGAACATGGTGTTGAGGGCAGGCTCTCTGTAACAGTGCTGTAAGTTTTGTTTCATAAATTACAAATACAAAGAAAACCTCCCCATGCCCAGTAAAGTTTGACTTGGAAGATTGAAAATAATATCTTAGACTTGTTAAAGGCCAAAGACTTTTAATTTTTAGAATAATGTATTTTTAACCTTTTAATAGAAGAAAAAACTCAGAGCAAGTGGAAAGTAGCTATTTAATTATATTTCCTAAACCATGCCAGTTTGAGGAAATGTCTCATTTGCATGTGTATTTGTATACTGCATCGTTATTTATGCCAACAAATTTATTTTGCTATTCACTTGATGACAAATGCATTTAGATTGAATGTGGGCTTTAGTTTCAGTTTTTTAAAAATGCAACAAAAGTATTCCCATACCCATTAATCTATGACCTAGTTGGATTCAAAAGGAAATTTCATAAGAGTAGAATTATTCTTAAGACTGAGCCTGGACTCTGGGCCAAACATAGCCAGCCTCCATGGACAGACTGTGTTTTCCTTCCTCTTAAAAGATGGTCTCAGAATAGGACGATTTCTATTATAGAAGCAGTGGCAATTTAAATTGCATTTCTAAATATAACATGTTCAAGGCAGTGACTTTAAAAATTCACATCTGAAACCATATCACTTTAATCCTTCCTTTTTACACTCGAGGCAGTTCATGAATTGCCAAAGACGTTTTTCCCAATTCATTTTCCTTGTGTTTTTTCCCCTTGAATCTTATAAATTGTGCATTGATTTAGGAGATGTAAATTTTTTGTTGGCTTTTGCCCTGGAAAGTTGATGTTGTATCTTTTCCTTAATTTTTCTATCCATTCAAGAAGAATAAAAAATAATTCTACTTTGCCTCATAACAATAGGTATAGGGATAAGATCAGGTCTGCTAAATATTTGGTACCCCTCACAGGGAAGTGCTTTGTACATAGTATGAATAAGACATTTTTAAAGCTGAATGACTCCACTGTGCTACACTGAGACATTTTATGTAATCTCTGCAGGTATAACTTTGTACCCATATGGTCTTGCTTTCTAAGATACTAGGAAATTAAAGCCCACAAATTATAATTCTATTTCTTATTAATAGTGGCACCCAAGTGTAGAGCAAACAGTGGTTTAAATTAGTTTTGCACTTGAAATGAACAAGATGAATGGAAGTTTCACTGTTGGGGAAAGCATTGAATTAGATCTAGATTTTCTCTCAGGATGGTAATTAAATTTTCAGGTAAATCTTGTTGAGATTGATAGGCATAACTTTTTTTTGATAGTCTTATTCTGGTTTGACAGAATAAGAATCAGACTTTTTTCTTTTCTTTTGTTCCTGTGTGTGTGTGTGTGTGTGTGTGTGTGTATGAATTGTGGTGGTTGGGGGACAATGTGTTATATGGTATAAGTTATATAGTATAAATTACTAACTATGAGGCTTTTGTCATTTAATCAAAATAAAAGGTACCATTCAGAAATTGTGTTTGTTTTCTAGGGACACAACCAAATCATAACGTATAGCAGACCGATCTATTTTTGTGTGCTGTGTGGCCTTATTTTGCTTCTTGATACAGGGGCCAAAGCCAGGCACCCTCCCAGTTACATTGTGTATGGCCTGAAGCTTTTCTCTCCAGTGTTTCTCCAATCAGCTAGGGACTACCTAATAGGTGAGTTAATTACGGGCTTGTGGGGAAGAATATGGTGGGTGGGGGTATGTCTCCCCCTTGTCTTCTGAATTTCTAAGCTTCCTTACTTGATTATTGGGTGAAGAGATGTGTATTTTCCTCTTGGCTCACATATCTACCGAAGACTGTGTGGGAGCCCAAGCCTCAAGGCATCCAACTGTGGAATTATTTTTAAAGGATTTTGATATTTATGACCAAGAAGTTGCAGCACTATAATGTCCATTATAATAATGCCCGTTGTAAATAATGCCCATCTGGGCCGGGCACGGTGGCTCACGCCTATAATCCCAGCACTTTGGGAGGCTGAGGCGGGTAGATCACCTGAGGTCAGGATTTCAAGACCAGCCTGGCCAACGTGGTGAAACCCCGTCTCTACTAAAAAGATACAAAAAAATTAGCAGGACATGGTGGCACATGCTGGTAATCACAGCTACTCAGGAGGCTGAGGCAGGAGAATCGCTTGAACCTGGGAGGCGGAGGTTGCGGTGAGCCGAGATCATGCCATTGCACTCCAGCCTGGGCAACGAGTGAAACTGTTTCTCGAAAATAAATAAACAAATAAAAAAAATTGCCCATCTGCAGAATAGTTGTTATGGTGCCTGCTGGAGATGGTTTTGCCATCGGGGTAGCAGCATGAATGGGCATGGTTCTCTGTCCAGGCGGAGACCTGGATACTCACATCACCCAGTCTTCCACCAATCCCTTTGCTTGACTTAAGGTTTAGGCAGTATTTGATATAAAATGCTCTGTTTAAACGACTCACCTGCATACTATATGGTTTTGAGTCCTGACTCTGGAGCCAAACTGCTGATTGTTTGAATTCCAGCTTTGCCACTTCACTAGGTATATGACTTTGAGCAAAACTTAACTGTGATATAAAGGCAAAAATATTGGCCACCTCAGAAATTACTGAAAGTTTTAAATGAGTTGGTATACTTTGACATAGAGAGCAGTGCTGGGCACCAAGCATCAGCTGTTGTTGTTCCTGTTATGCAAAGTGGTTGCTCTGGTATTGACCCAACTGCATATGCTCTGAGAATTTTTGCAGAGACATCCAGGGGTTTGCACACCTGCCAATTTGTTATTGTCTGTGATCACATTGACCAGCTGAGTTGGTAAAGGGTAGCTTCTACCAACATCACTAGCCGGATCTCTCGCTTGCCAGCTAGAAATCTTACTCAAGAGACTGTCAAAGCCTCTGGTCCCACATCATCCTTTCCCAACCTCCGTGACAGCCCTCCCGAATCTCTCTAGTGGAACTAGGGAGAGTGCCCAGGTATGGTGTAAGCTTTGTTTGTGCTCCTTGTAGGTGAAAACCCTGGTAGGCATTCCACCGTCTGGCTTCCTGTTCCTCTTCCTGCTGCATTGGTACTGAACTCTTCATTCTTTACTCCCCCCATGCCCAACCCACCACAAGCCCACCTTTCTATGCATCCTCAACACATCTTTTTCTATTACGTCATGTGAGAAGCAGAGTAGCTTCTTCTTTTTTTTTCTTTTTTCTTTTTTTTTTTTTTTTTTTTT
>NC_045434.1:15322001-15403401 GCF_002776525.5 Piliocolobus tephrosceles
CTGGATTCAAGCGATTCTCCAGCCTCAGCCTCCCAAGTAGTTGGAATTACAGGCATGTGCCACCACACCTGGCTAATTTTTGTATTTTTAGTAGAGATGGGGTTTCCCCATGTTGGCCAGGCTGGTCTTGAACTCCTGACCTCAAGTGATCTGCCCACCTCAGCCTCCCAAAGTGCTGGGATTACAGACGTGAGCCATCGTGCCTGGCCAGAGTAGCTTCTTAATGCCAAAGGGTTATGCACCGTGCTTCAGAGAACCTCTGAGTTCAATTAGGAAACAGAAACATGTTGGGAAAAAAGTAACAGATCCATAATTTGATCTCCCAGTCAGTGCCCTCCTGCCCAAGAATATTTGCTTCTATCCTTCCTGATTTTTTCACTTTACTTTTTTTTCAGTCCTATTGGTTGGAGCAAACACATACACAAGAAAGGCTTTCTGTCATTCTTATTATTTTATAACTTAGCACGCCCATATTCCTCACTAAGCCGGCTGCAATGAAGAAATCACAGTTTGAGTAGACAGAGATGCTCACTCATGATCGCACACTTGGCAGGGCCATCCTTTCCTGCCATCTTCTTTTTGCAAACAGCAGTGTTGGAGTCCACAGCTCAAGGGCATACGAGGACCCGGAGATTAGAGAAGGAGAAAGCATAAAATAATTTTGGAAGATGTCCAGGAAACAGTTGTCTATGTCAAAATGCTGCCTTTTCTCTCTCTGCACTCCACACTCCATCTTGGGCACCCCCAGCCATCTTTTCCTGGGATCTTGAATGTGGATTAGTGTTGATAGAGTGCCACCTCTTACAGGTCACAGGGATCTGTGGCTTGAGCGGGAGACGTAACTACTGTGACCCCTTCTCACCACCTTATCACACATTGTGTGGTCCCTTCTCATCTCCATCTCACACATTGTGTTCCTTCCACTCAGAGGCTGTTTTGCAGCCTTCCCCGCCCTTCATTATGCTGGCTTATAACACCTTATTTCTGTAAGTTTGACCCCATTGTCTGTCCTCTCACTACCCACACTTTCGTAGTCCTTAGTCCATTTTCTAGCAATCTACTCGCATTGTTAATACTGAAATAATGCCTGTCTCTCTCACTAGCTTATTTGCTCAGGAAAGGCAAGGCAGAGACCCTGCCTGCTTTCTTACCACTGAATCCTTAGCAGTGTCTGGCATTTAGAGGCACTAAATAAACATCTGTTGAAAGGATGAACTAATGAATATAAAGTCTGTGTTTTTGTTTTGTTTTGTTTTTGATTTTTTGAGACGGGGTCTGTCTCTGTTGCCCAGTAGAGTGCAGTGGCCCGATCTAGGCTCACAGCAACCTCTGCCTCCTGGGTCCGAGTGATTCTCCTGCCTCAGCCTCCCAAGTAGCTGGGATTATAGGCGTGTGCCATCATACCTAGCTAATTTTTGTATTTTTAGTAGAGATGGGGTTTTGCCATGTTGGCCAGGCTAGTTTCGAACTCCTGACCTCAGGTGATCCACCCGCCTCGGCCTCTCAAAGTGCTGGGATTACAGGCGTGAGCCACCATGCCCGGCCGAAAGTCTGCTTTAAGTACTAAGGAGATTAATGTACAATAACTTTCGGAATACTTCCCATTCATAAGTCAGAGAAGGCTACAGTCCATTTGGACCGTTTAACTCAGCACTTAGAATAAGTAGGGACTTAATAAGTGCCTTTGCCAATAATCTGTAGAAAGAAGTTTGGGGGCACGAAGAGCATGATGTGTCTTCCATTTACAAATTGCTTTTATGTACATTGGTCTCTCCCTCATTCCTGGTTTTTAAAATTTTTATTTACTACTGTATAAAGGTCAACTTTGGAATAAGTGTAGTTGTCTTGGTGTGGTAAACTTACAATGGCATTGGAATGTGAGATGTTATTAAAGCTCAAAAAGTAAGACCTTAATGTCTTAAATAATTAGTAAAAGTCTAAGATTTTACTTTTAGCAGTAACCCTTGTTCTAGAATATCCTACTAGGTATGCATATTCTTATTTTATTTTAGTTTTTAAATCAATTTCATTAGGGATTGGAGAGGGAACATTCTTATCTTTTTCACTGGAATTCCCTTTCCCTCATTAAAGCTTCTCCCTAATACATATTTTTGTTTGCTTGTCAACAGTGACAAGTAAAAATGGCGATAAAAAAATCCAGCAAGCTGATTAAATAACTTCTGGGGTAAAGATAAATAGAAAAATAGAACAATAGCAATCCCTATGGAATGAATGTGTTAAACATACAAATTTGCACTGAGCAGGAAAAGGTTGCGAAACAAATTTAGAACAACTGGGAGAGAAAGGAAAGAGATAGAGGCTTACACTATTTTTCTGACTTTATGAGGGAACACAAGGGCAACTTAAAGTCATTTCTTCTTTGTGGAATTTATTCTCTCTACTCTCTCCACTAGCAAGGGATGTAAGCAGTCTAAAGCTGCTGCCACTGCTATGTGGAGGAACTAGCAAGGAGAGAAGAAAAACATTAGGAAAAAACAAAAGGTTATTAGGAGGAAAAAGAAGTGTACAGCTCTGGGAAGTGTAATGCTTCCTAGAGCTGCTGTAACAAAGTACTCCCCACTGGGTGGCTTAGAACAACAGAATTTAGTTGTCTTGCAGTTCTGGAAGCCAGAAGTCCAAACTCAAGGTGTTGTCCAGGCCATGCTCCCTCTGAAAGCGCTAAAGAGGGACCTGTTCCGGGCCTCTGTCCTTGGCTTGTAGATGGCATTCTTCTCCTGTGTGTTCACATGGTCTCCCCTGTATGCGTGTGTGCCTCTATGTCCAAATTTTTCCTTTTCATAAGGACACCAGTCATATTGAATTAGGGCCCAGGTGGACCCTAAGGGCCTCAGCTTAACTCAATAATCTGCAAAGACCCTATTTCCAAACAAGGTCACATTTAGAGTTACTGGGAGTTAGAACTTCCACACCTTTTATGGGAGCATAATTCAGCCCATAACGAGGAGCGTTTAAGAAAAAGGACAAGGCAGAAGGAAGAATTAAGTCCATGTGACCTTGTTTCCCATGGATTTATCGTGCTTCTCATGCTGTGTTGGGTGCAAGTGGTCCTCCTCTGGCAGGTGCTAGGGAGCACGGAGTATTTCCTAGAGCAGTGTCTTGTTGGTGATGTTTCGGTTACCCACTGCCACTCCTGGTTTCTGCAATTAAACCATCACCCTGTCAGAGCAGGAGGAGGCAGAGGAGAGGGACAGACGAGGAACAAGGCCAGTCCAGTATCAGCAGCTCCTTCTGCCTCCTTGTGCAGAAGAGATCAAATGCCTGAGCCAGTGGTATGAGAGAAGTCAGGTGGACATGGGGCAGGTGGGAAGGAGGAGAAACTCCTTGTCATGTATAATGCAAGGAGAGAAGCATCTCAAAAGAAGAAGGAAACGTCAGATGATTGAAGGAGGAGAAATTCAGGTGACTTAAGGAGGTAGAAGCACAGAATAATATTCCTACGTAATTTCTTTTTCTTTTATGATCCCTCATATATGTTCAGAATATTACTCTGTGCACTCTTCCTTTCATTATAAGAAAAAATGTTCTTTTTTTTTATTCCCAGGAATAAGGTGAAAGTTATTCGTCCGCAGTCATTTCCTGTGCTCAGTCAGAGACTGGTGACCTCTGGCTGGAATTTACATTACTTTCCATTTGGGAAACTTCAGCAAAAGCCTCTGAGTGAGACTGGCTTTGAAATTATCCTATGGGTGAGAAAGCCAAAAGGTCTCTGATTCTTAGTACCATATTTCAAAAGGAGCAGTAACAAAACTAGAGCGTGCCTGGAGGAGTGTGTAGCCACATGGCCTATATGGGGTCTGGCAACTGGGTAATGGAACTGGGAATGTCCAACCCAGGGAAGAAACACTTGAGTGCTAGAGGTACACACAATAGCTTCAGATCCTTAAAATGCTGCCAGGTTGAAGGGGAGGGATTTTATTCTCTTTTGTAGCCGTGACAACTAGTTCCAGCAGATAGAAGGTAGATTACAGCTCAGTACAGAGAAGCCAGTAAACGGTTTGGGTTAGAGCTGCCCCACAGCAGAGTAAGTGTTTCTTAGTGAAATGAGTTCTCTGGCATGGAAAAACTTCAGGCAAGATGGAATGTCCATCAGTTGTAGCCCGGGTCCAAGCATCGGATGGGTTCTTTATCAAATGGCTAGTGCTCTGTGTTTTTTATTTTCGTTTTTCTCAGACCTGAGAGTTTTATGTTGTATTTTTGGTCCTTAGGTTTATAAATCCCTGACAACAATAATGCGTCTTCAATAATGGAGATTGTAACTTTGGAGATAAGTGGAGGTTTTAGAACCAATTACTGGATTGTACTCACCTTTCCCTAAACACCCAGACGTCCCATTTCTATGTCTTGTTTAAAGGCTCATTTCTTGGCCTCAGTCTGTATGAGGTCAATTAGTTAATACACAGATAGAGCATATTGAAGACACACAATATATACATTCACATTGACTTCAGAGGCTTTAGTTTTATCTCTGTGCCATTTTAATTCTGCCTGCTTGCCCCTCAAACCTGCAAATATGGTAATTTATATCACTCACATTTGATAAAAGAAATAAGCTTAAGCTACTGTATTTTTATTTATGAATTTTGCTTAAAAAGAAATGGAACTGTGCCAGAAGTTTCTGCCTTGACTATAATTATTAAGGAAAATAAAAAGTTAGAAAGAAGTGAGAGAAAATTATAGACCCACTCAGTGGTGTGCTAACAGAAAATGTTTGTTCACAGGGAACATTATGAACCGCCACAAAGACTTTAATTTTTCACTTCTGGGAAAAAAAAAGAACAAAATAATTTCAGCAATTTCAAGTGTCATTTTCCTAAAGTCCCGGTAACATAACAAGCATTTGGCTGCTTTTTCCTTCACGTTCAGAGCAACCTGACAGATGAGACACACGGACTCCCTCTTCCTGCCATTCCACCTCCACGACATTTATTTTAAAGACTAGAGCTTTCCTCCTCCAGTATGTTTTGGAGAGGATCTAGTGCATGGGCCTCTCTGTTGACTGCTGTTCTTCCTGTATTGTTTCGTTAAGTTCCAATTCTACACCCACAGCCAGAGCATCTCCAGGGATGACTTTCTGGTATTTCTTACCATTTTATCTTCCTCATGCCATTTTTCACTGTCTTCTAATTCTTCTCATTTCTTTGGGTTTTGTTGCATTGGCTAATGTATTTCTTATACAGAATACCTCTTTATCCTTGATTTACCAAATAGCTCCCAATATTTGGCTTTGTCTTTCATGTGATTCCATACCTAGACTTTTCCCTGTAGTTCTTCATTCTCAGAGTAGTTTTGGTCACACAGGCATACAGCATTTTGAAAGGTAAATAATAAATCTCATTGGACCTTCCCTCTGCCCCGATCTGGAATTGGCAGATATAGCATAGCACAAAATTGTCATTGCTGGGTTTTGACCCCAAAGTAAAGAGAAGCTCTTCTCAGTTTGTTTGAAATTTTATGGAATTTTGTGAATTAAAATTTCTATGTTCATGACTATATGTTCTGTAATTAAATTTCTATTTATTTCTTGTATCTATAGAAACTGAAAAAGAAATTATGTCTTATATAGTTATGTCTAGCATGTCAGTATTTGTGCCTTTTTGTCTGTGTTGATTGAGAAATAAACTGCTTTCAGGTGCTCTACTTTTTTATAATATAGTTGCAATCTTGCCACAAAAATTATCACAACAAAATCACCACCTGTATCAAAACATGGCTCCAACACCAACCACAGCCCCTATTATCATAGTCATGTTCATGACATAAAATTTTTCTTTCACAAAGAGTTGGAACAGTTTCCTCAGTACTTTGTTCTATAGTGAATTTTAACCAACTTTTGTGTGTGTGTGTGTGTGTGTGTGTGTGTGTGTGTGTGTGTGTATATATATACTTTAAGTTCTGGGATACATGTGCAGAACATGCAGATTCGTTACATAGGTATACCAATTTTTAAAAAGAGAACTTCAACATCTTTTGTGGGAACAGAATTCAACCCAAAACAAGGATTATTTCAGAAAAAGGACAGGAGAGAAGCAAAAACTAAGTCCATGCGATATTATTTACCATCTTATGGCCAAAGGTGCTATTATGCCCATTTTAAATAACGCAATAATATTAACCAACTGTTTTAATCAAATATTCAGAGAATGGGTTGTGCAAATACTCTCATCCTTACAATACCACTATGGGAAGTTAACATTTCCCATTTTTCAGAAATAGCTGAAACAGCCTCACTTGCCATCCTCCTCCCATTGTTCACTGTGGTTTGTGCATATTTTAGGACATAGTTCCAATGTCTAGACATATTGGATTTCAAATCAAATTTCCTTAGTTTTATTAAGGTTTACCAGTACCTAACTTCATTGACATACAGGGACAGAAAGGAAGACAGATGTCTTATGGCACTGCTAATGGGAGTTTCTGTGTTTCTCTGAAACCCAGCTTCAGTAGAATTAAGCAAGAGGCAACGGTAGGAAAGTTGCTGTAAAATGCAACTCTACTATAGTTTTCCTCCTCTGACAAAATAGTTCTCTGAAACATTGAATTATAACCTACACATGTTTTCTCCAATTCTGCCATTGCATCATTCTGATGGGAGGTAGCATAAGCTCCCTCTCCTCAGCCAAGAGCACCTTCATCTACCACGTGATCCATCTACCCTAGATCATGTCACATTATCACCCAGTGCTGAGTCAGGTAGTTCCCACTTGACAGCCTTGAGCTCTGACTTAACTCTGAGTTTCCAATTGGTATTAGGATGTAACAGACTCCGAGTTACTCAAGTGCTTGAGGGTACAGAAGCGTACAGCAAGGACACTCCTTGGCCCCAATTTTTGCTCCCCTCTCGCATGCAGGAAGAGATTTCCATAATTACTGTCCTGTGATTTTTTTTTTTGTCTGTGAGACAGAGTCTTGCTCTGTCGCCCAGGCTGCAGGACAGTGGCGTGATCTTGGCTCACTGCAGCCTCAGCCTCCTGGGTTCAAGTGATTCTTCTGTCTCAGTCTCCCGAGTAGCTGGGATTACAGGCACGTGTCACCACACCCGGCTAATTTTTGTATTTTTTTTTTTTTTCAGTAGGGATAGGGTTTCGCCATGTTGGCCAGGCTGGTCTCAAACTCCTGACCTCAGGTGATCCGCCCATCTTGGCCTCCCAAAGTGCTGGGATTACTGATGTGAGCCACCACGACTGGCCTGTCCTGTGTTTCTTTATGTTCCTGTAGTTTTCCCAGTTTCCTTTCTCTTACCCTCATCTCTCCCATGTCCAAGTCTACTCTTTCAAACTGAAGATGATTGTACTTTCATTCACCACCCCTGAAGTCTTCGCTCAGTCCTGGGCTGTGTGCGTTCCTTTCATCAGTACCTCTTTCTTAGGATCAGCTCCTTGTTGCATCCACAGGCACGTTTCCGTCTCAGTCTCCAGTTTCCTCCGGGTGAGAGGAGTCTGAGATTGCCTCTGTGGAGGTTGCAGTGAGCCGAGATCACGCCACTGCACTCCGGCTTGGGTGACAGAGGGCGACTCCATTTCAAAAAAAAGATTGCCCCCAGTATTCCTGGGTGGGAGGTTTGGAAGGGGAGGGAGAGACAGCGCTGCAGCAGGAGCTTTGGCAACACAGTTCCCACATGCTTATCGTCAATTTTGTTTGTTCATTTTCAGTATTTTTATATTGCTTCCCTGCTATTTCCCTCCTTGGACTCTTCCCGCAAATCAACACTTTCTGCATTTATCTTTTGGAGCAAATTGACATGCTGTTTTTTGGTGGTTCTGGTAAGTCGTTTACATTCTCTTCTTCCTGTAAAGGAATCTAGAGTTCAGATAAGGACTAAATAGCCTTAGGCAGGAGATGAGAGGCTAGATAGTTAGGTTTTCTTTGTCCAGCGCATTTAAATAACTTCAGTTTGGATCGGTCTGGGTGATGATAGGTCTGTCCAGATTTCCTGTAGCCAAATTGGAAGAGGTCCACTTAGCTTGTTTGAGCATAAGCACAGAGACAAGGAAGGGTAGAATTCTCTTTGATTTGGAATAGGATTGAGGCCTTTCAAACTATTCCCTAAAAAAACACTCCGTGTGTGAATGTGTGTGAACATGTGTGAGTGGATATAAAAGTGTATGTGTGTGTGTATGTGTGTATTTGAGCACATACATGCTCAAGTCTGGGAGTGCATCAGTGTGAGCCTGTGAGTTGACATTGTGCTGTATATTGTGTGTGTACCTACAGAGACAGGTGACCTGTGTCCCTAAACCGTCACTGTGACCTTTTAAATGTCATACTTTAGATTCAGGCCAAGGTGGGTATAATCCCACGACATGACATAAATTGCTTAACTTTTCAGCCTACTCATCTATTCTCTAAATGGAAATAAACATGATGACCTCATAGGGTTGCTATAAAGAGTAAATGAAATCATGTGCATAATGCAATCACTGTTACCACCCCCATAACACATACACGTACACACACACACATACACACACGCACTACGTGGGGACACTTGCTTGTTCCCTTTCCCGTCTCCTCTCTCCTCCTGCCTTCTCCCTCCCTCCTTCTTCCCATTTATTCAATTGAAATTGCTATCCAGGACCTTTTCCTTGAGCAGCAGCTTTCAACTGTAGGCCATGAGGTCTCCCTACCTTCATTCTGACACATTCACATAGTCTTTTAAGAACATTGTAAAGCATTCTTTCTGAATACTTTCCTCTTGAATTTTTAGTTAAATGGTAGTCTCTTTCTTGCACCTATGAGTCACCCAGTGCCTTTTGATGGATCCCATAGATGTATTCTTTACCCCTTCAGCAGCATCTTATATGTGAATGTGCAACCATCTCTTCGCTGTTTTACGTTTGTTGATTTTTAGAATGGCCAGTCTAGAAAAGCACTGTTGATGTTTGTGTTCCAGCTGTGTCTGGGATAACTTCGGCTGTTTACAGCGTGGCCCGGAGCATCTTGGCTGCCGCCCTGCTCCACGCAGTCTGCTTCAGTGCAGTGAAGGTAGGTGTGAGGACCATGGGCCCTCATCCTTCTCCTCGATTGATTGAATTAACTTATTTTTTTAAACAAATAAATGTTTTCTCCAATATTACAAGAGAAATAGGATCTGTGCAAATCAGGGAGTGACTGTGTGGCTGAGCGAGGCCTCGGTAGTGTTAGAAGACAGGTCAGGATGCCTAGTTTGCCCTAATATGAAAGGCCCCCCACCTCCTGCCCTGGCCTCCCCTCTGCAGACGTCTCTCTGCCAAGATTGGTTAGTGGCATTGGGAGGGGCTGCTGCTAAACATGGTGGTCAGTGGAACCCATGTGTCTGCCTTCACTTCCTGAAATACTGCTCAAAAGACAATAAAGGGATACAACTGCTTAAAGCCATATGGACAAGAGGACAGAAGAGGATATGACAGCCACAAAATGTTAGAATCTAGAAAACAGACGGACTATAGACTTACCCAGAAGGGGAAAATACAAACCTAGCCTGGCTGCAAGGGAAGCCTAAGATGATGAGAAAATAAGATAAACACTAACTTCAGGAAGACACAAAGTTGTGTCAGGCAAGAAACGTATCTATTTGTAGGTACCTGGTTCAGCTGTGAACCATATTTATGTAGTAATCTGAGTAATCATCATGTTATATCACTAATGGAAGAATGGGGGAGGTGAAGTGTGATGGAGGAGCTCCAAATCCTGTCTTCCTTATTAGAAAGTCAGCAAATAGCATCTAAATTGAAAAAAACAAATCAAGAAATAGCACAACAAGTATTTTATTTGAAAATATGGAGGTAAATGTGGAGAAGAAACAGCAGAACCATTGCCTTCAGGAAGCAGGAATTAGGGCAGGGGTTTGTGTAGGCAGGGACCACTACTGTTTGTTTTTAATGTTATAGAGTTGTGGAGTGGCCATTAAGTCTAAAAATAATAGCATACATAATGTCCTCAGGGGCATCTTCAATCAGTAACAAATAAGTTAATATTATACATATTTCTGGACTTATGGTTTAATAGTTTAAACCACAGGTACTCCTTTATAAAACAAAAATTAAATGTAAAGGAGTAAATAAAAATAATAGATGTTCCAAAGTGTTTTTAATCTAAATCATATGACATTTCTTAACTCACTTTTTTAAAAGATTAACTTAAAACTTATTAAACTGATCAGTGTCAGTGGCAGAAAGATAATTGTTTATTTCCCTTTGTGAAAGAACGAATTCAACATTTTTCTCTTTCAACATTGCACAGTAATCAATGGAGTAATTCTTTATCTTGCTCCTTCTATTCCTACCATATAGATATTTTCTTTCAGAAAAAAGGGGAAGGGCCTGGGAGGAAGGTTTCTCTATCTAATATACAAAGGTCATTTATGTACTTGTAGTGGCCCTGTTTGTTACCACATTTATCCTATCATGTAGACCAACAATTATCTAATCAGTGTTTCTGGTGTTCTTTCTTTTGACTTATGTTCCTTTATTCAATCATAGGATCCCAGGTATACTTCATTTAGGAAAAGTACTTGGATGGGTATTTTCTGAGTCCTTGTGCTTCTGAGAACATCTTTCCACTGTCTTTTGGTGAAGTGGCTGCCTATACAACTCTGGGGTCACAAGCGTTTTTCTGCAGGCACCTTAGTATATTGCTCTGTTGTCTTCTAGAATTATTTGTTTGCTTGTTCATTAATTTTTAAAAGTCAGGTTTAAAGTTCAGCTTTTAAAAATGTCCAGTTTGGTTAGTTTTAATAAATAAATAAATAAAGAATCCTACAATCAAGTTATGAGACCATTTTCACCAACTCAAAAAATTTTCTCGAATTCCTTGTAGTCAGTCTCTTCCCCTACCTCCAACCTCTGGCCACCATTCATCAGATATTCTGTCTTTGAAGCTTCTTTGGAATCAAGTCTGTCAGGGCATGGTGTATATACAATAAAATCCACTAATTTCAAAAGTACAGTTAGATGTATTTTGACAACTGTGTATAGACAAGTTACCACCATCACAATCATGATACAAACCATTCCCCCATCCAGAAATATTTTTTCGTGTTCACTTGCAGTCAATCCCCTCCCCACACAATGCTTTTATTTATCCTGAGTGAATACCTGAGTAAGATTGCTAGATCACATGGTAAGTTTAACTTTATAAGAAATTGCCAAACTGTTGTCCAGTTTCTGTACCATTTTTCATTTCTCTACCCTCCCATAATCTTTGATTTCCAAGTGTTCCAGGTTCTTGCTAACACTTAGTACTGTCAGTATTTTTTTAAATCCATTCTCGTGTGAACCAGTATCTAATTGTAGTTTTAATTTGCATTTCTCTAATAATGAATAGTGTTGAACATTTTTTTGTATGTTTGACATTCGTATAACTTCATTGACGAAAAATTTGCTTGTCTTTTGTCCATTTAAAAATTATATGTATGTCATATTATTGAGACATAAAAGTTCTTTACGTAATCTAGATACTAGTCCTTTATCAGATATATGCTACACACATTTTTTTTTTTTCAGGCTATAGCTTGTCTTCTCATTTTTTTAACAGCCTATTTTGAAAAGCAGAAGTTTTTAGTTACAACGAAGTCCAATTTATCTGATATTTATTTTATGGTTTATATTTTTTTATATCTTACCTAGAAGACATTTACCTAACACTGTCATAAATATTTTTGTACTAGAAGTTTTATAGTTGTAGCTCTTATATTTAGATATGACATCTCTTTTGAGATGATTTTTGTGTATGATATGAAGTGAAGGTTGAGATTTACTAGTACCATTTGTTGAAAACACTAACCTTTCTCCATTGAATTACCATGGAAACTTTGGAACCAAAAATTAATCATTTCATTGTTCTGTATGCCTTTCTTTATGTTAGTATTACACGATTTAGATTACTGTAGCTATATAGTATGCTTTGAAATCAGATGGTGTGTCTGCCAACTTTATTCTTCTTTTTCAAAATTGTTTTTGCTATTAAAGGTCATATTTCTTTAAAGTAAGTTTTAGACTATGTTTGCCAATTCCTACCAAAATTTGCAAACATTTTCATTGGGGATATGATGGATTTGTAGATCAACTTGGGGAGAACTGACATCTTAACAGTAACTTTTTGATACATGGACATAGTATATTGTTTCATATACCACAACCTTTGTCTTTGTTACTTCCTCTCAGGTCAGGAATATTTTGTATCTTTCAACCTACAACTATTGCACCTTTTTGTGCAATATATGTTATTTTAAATGGCATTGTGTTTTATAATTTACATTTTCAATTTTTAAGTAATACTAAATCCAATTTATTTTGTAATATTTCAGCTTGTATCTTGCAAGCTTGCTAAGCAGACATATTAATTCTGGTAGCTTTTTAGTAATTTCTTTGAGATTGTCTACCGTAGATTGTCATGTCTGTCAATAAACACAGTTTTGTTTTCCTTTACAGCCTGTATGCCTTTGATTTCTTTTTCTTGCTTTATTGTGGTGGCTAGGACTTCCACAGCAATGTTGACTAAAAGTGCTGAAATCAGACATCTTTGCCTTGCTTCCAAGTTTAGGGGAAAAGTCTTTCACCATTAAGTATGAAGTTAGCTATGGAAATTTTCCAGATGCCCTTTATTGGGCTGAGTCATTTCCCTTAGATTTCTAATTTGCTGAGAGTTGTCATCATAAATGATGTTCAATTTTGTCACTGTTGTTTTCTTCTATTGAGAAGACAATATTGATTTTTTTTTTTAAAGTGATTGATAGGAAGGATTACATAAATTGACTGTTCAGTGTAGGACCAACATTCCATTTAAAGGATGAGACCCATTTGGTCGTGCCATATTGTCTTTTGAAATCTGTTGCTCAAGTTTATTTACCAATATTTTGTTGAGAAATTTGATGTCTATGAAGTTTCTAGTTCTCTAATTTTTCTTTTTTTCTTTTTTTCTTTTTTGAGATGGAATCTCACTCTGTCACCCAGGCTGGAGTGCAGTGGCGTGATCTTGGCTCACTGCAAGCTCTGCCTCCTGGGTGCATGCCATTCTCCTGCCTCAGCCCTCCGAGTAGCTGGGATTGCAGGCGCCCCACCACCACACCTGGCTAATTTTTTGTATTTTTTAGTAGAGATGGGGTGTCACCATGTTAGCCAGGATTTCAATCTCCTGACCTCATGATCCACCCGCCTCGGCCTCCCAAAGTGCTGGGATTACAGGCATGAGCCACTGGCCCTGGCCTAAGTTTTCTTTTCTTGTAATGCTTTGTCTTATTTTGATATTATGTAATGGCTTGATGAAATGAATTGGAAAGTGTTTCCTTTTATATTCTAAAAGAGCTCATATAAAATAGCTCATGTTCTTACTGAACTTTTTTATATAGTAATATTTGGTTTTGTTGATCTCTTAGATGGAATATGTGTTCTTTTATACTCTCATTAAGCAGTCAGTTATCTCATAAAGATATTTAAAAATCTTTAAAATTATGTTTCATTTACATTATTTTAAAAAAATAATTTCTGCAGTGTACATTTCTTTGTGTAGATTCATCTTTCTGCTTGCCATCATATTTCTTCTGTCTGAAGAACTTTAAGAAATCTCATGGTGCAGGTCTGCTAGTAATAAAACTTTCAGCCTTTGTCTGAAACATATCTCATTTTGCCTTCACTTTTGAAGGATATCTTCACTGTTACAGAATTCTACTTAAAAGCTTTTTTCCCCTAGTACTTTCAACATGTTCTATTTTCTTTTGTCTTGTATAATTTCTAATAAAAAAGAAATCTGCTGTTATTCCAATATTTGTTTCTCTGTTAGTAATGTTTCTTTTTTCTCTGACTGCCTTTAAGATTTTCTCTTTGTCTTTGTTTTCAGCCATTTGACAATGCTGTTACTAAGTGTATGGCGTTTATTTTTTTATTTTACTTAGGATTCTCTGAACTGTTTTGATTTGTGAGTTGTTTTGGAAAATCTTTAGCCATTCTCATTTCAAATATGTCTTCTGCCTTATTCTATTTTTCTTTTCTTCTTGGGCCTTTAATTACATACATGTTAGATTATTTAATATTGCCCCACATCATTTGTATGCTATAGTCTTTTTTCCACTTTTTTTTCTTTCTTTGGGTTTTAGTTTTAATAATTTTACTGACCTATTTTGAAGTTCACCAATTCTTTCTCCTGCTGTGTCTAGTCCGATGATAAACTCACCAAAGAACCAACATTTGTATTTGATATCTGTAGATAGTTTCCATTTTTCTTTTGAAATTACCCATCTGCACATGAATGATGTCCATCTCTGTCACTAGATTCTTTAACATATTAATCATAGTCCTTTTAAAGTTGAGATTTTTGTAAATTATCTGGCTTTTTCTTGTTGTCAGGCTGTGAGCAGGACACTTGTGGATTTCTACATCTGAATTGGAGGCATCACTTGTCAGTGTTTAGTTTTGAAGAGAAAAACAATAGGACTAAAATTTCTTTCTTGAAGTTTTGTAGAATTCTTTCCTATAGTCTGAAATTTAAAAGAAGTTAGTGGACTATAATTAGGCGTGGTTCTCTTTCTTAAGTTTTCTGGAGCACCATGCCCATTTTCACTTTTCACATTGAAGACTCTATCTAGAGGAAAAGTTTCCCTCTTATGTTTTGATTAATGACATTGTCGATTCTGTTCACATAATATGATTTAATTTTTCACAGACTTTAACTTTTGGCTGTTTTTCATGTCTCATTTCTTTTTCATCATTTTCCTCTCCTTATGTTTTTCCTTTGAGTTCTGGTACAGTTCTAGAGTTTCTCATTTCAAGAATGATGAAACTAACACATATTTATTGAGAAGTTATTGTGTACTAGGAATTATACTAGTTTATGTATATACTAGTTATAAAATATGATTTATAAAATATAAATTATTTAAAATAGTTTGATAATAAATTATAGTAAAAAATAACATAAATGTTATATATTATTGAAATGTGTTAAAATAATATATAATTATATATAATATATAAGTATAAATAATAAATACAGATTAAAATGTATTTATTGTTACAGTAAGAACTCTTAACATGAAATCTATCCTTTTAACTTTTTGTGTGCAATTCAGTATTGTTATCTACAGGCATAATGTTGTACAGCAGATCTCCAGAAATTTTTTTACACTATTATATATATTTTATATAATTTACTTCACATAGCATAACTGTGAGACAAGTACTATTGTTATCCTAATTTTACAGTGATAAATTTTATTTTCTGCATTGTTTGCTATTTGGTCTACTACTAAATTGCAGTTTGAAATTTGGCATTCATATTATTCGACCTTCATAATTGGTTGCTTAGCTTTAAAGTTGAGACTTGAAATCAGATATTTTCTAAACATTTCTTCTTTTTGATGTAAATACGCTTTAGAAAGCTTCTGTAAGTGGTCCCTTTAAAGAGATTATCTCATTTTCATTCTGAATGCTTTCTGTCATGTGTTTTTTTCTCATTTCCAGTGAGAGTGTGTCTTTGGTCACCTAGTATCGTCTTTGTTAGTTCACAGACCTGTTTTGTGTTCGGCCTGTAGAATGCTTAAATTTTTTTTCCAGCCAACATTTAATATTAGGACAGTCAGTGTAAAAATACAATTCTCCTACTTCTCTTAAACAATGTGAAGATCTGGCAACACTGGGCTGACCTTTCCATTTGGTAACAACCTGCTGACACTGATTAATAACTCACAGCTACCACAAGCTCACGGGTCTCATCGTGTCCTATATTCTTTTAGGACTGACCCACATGTCACTTGGCTGTCCACACTGATGTTAGACTTCATGACTTCTGTCTTATAGTCAAGAAAGAATTGAACTGGTTTCTGTTAGGGAATTGTAAGACTCCTTGGCTAGATGTTTTCAGAAGTACCCCATATCTGAAACACAGGAAGAGAGGAAAATGAAACATAACATGTTTCAGTGATACACTACTAGTTCAGAGATGATTTTCCCAGGGAAAATGTCTTATTGATGGAGTTTTGGGTAGTTATATCAGGAAGCTCATCACAGGCAATAGATATGAATGAAATGCCTGGGGCAGTAGTTATCTCTGTTTTACTCTCCTGGCCCTAACTTCTACATCCATGACCTGATTGAATAAATCCTGCTGCCTCTGCGACAGCAGGAGTTGCTGCAGACTGCCCATCCACAGACGTGCAAGGCCAAGTGATAAAATGTCTGTTAACCCCTTGGTCTATACTCACTGCCAGCCCTTCTGCCTCTCATTTAGGTGATGTTAGCAGCGGTCTTTTCCTATTTACTTCCTCAGTACACTGCTGCCTTTCAAATGGAGAGAGGAGTTGGAGTCAGACCTTACAATCTTCTTTCAGTCTAGACCCATCTATAATATAAGGTCTGGCATAAATTCCTCAGGGTCTATGACTTGTGTACAAGTAACTTGCTCTGGTTCCCAATGTGGGTTCAGGCTTTTCTCTTTTTGAATATTTCATTGGACACTTAATGAGCTCTAGGGAGAGGGAGATCTAGTTCCTGGTGTTCTTGATACCATTTGGACTGGGACCCCACTACACTTTACCCTTCTTGGCAACCCTGAATAGCAAACAGCATCTGATGTAAATATCATTATACTTGATTGATGGACATGGAGACCTGCAAGCTCTGTGTAACTGATGCAGAAGCTGAAAAGTTCGTATTCTGTGACAGTCAACACATATTTATTGTTCAGCAATGGCTCTACTGGGTACTGTAGAGATATGGGAGGAGGAAAAGACAGTCCTTTCTCCTCAGGAACTTAACATGCATTTGACAAATGCTGAACACCCACAATTATCATCAGTTCAGATAATCTCAAGAGTAATGTGCATTCATGGATTGTTACACAACTTTTTCTTGCAAAATTCTTAAAGGGTTTTAGAAACTACTGAAGAATCTGGTATTCAAAATAGAGTATCTTGGGTTTTTACCTAGTTGCTGGACAGATACAGTTATTCCCTTACCTCCCCAAATATGGCTCCATTTTCACATCCCACATTGCTAATTGATCACAGCATTTTTTTCTAAGTGAGGTCTGTAGTACCTCGGGCTGCCAAGGAAATATTACAGTCAGCCAGTGCCAACTGATCAGAGCCAGCCCAAGAGATAAACTCTATTCTCTATCCTGGGCTGAGACTTTTATTTCTGTTGTCTATTCAGTTTATGGCTTGTTATAGGTGTAAGTAATTGTTGAATCAGAGTAAACAGATGCCATTTTAAAAGCACGTTGTTAACTTTGTGATGGAAAGAAACACTTCAAGGACTCTGGGGTTTACTTAGGTGTTGAAACAGGCTTTTGACCAATTGAAACTGGGGTACTTTGGGAAGGCTTATTTCATCTCAGGGAGGTATTGACTTCCCTTGCTCAGCATAGAACAAAGATCACTTGCAATAAATAGTATAGTCTGTTGTAATAAAAAAAAGAAAAACCTTAATGTTCTAACCATATTTTGAAACACCGTTTGGTAAAAATAGAGCAATTTGAATTTCTCCGTTCTCATTTGTAAGTCTTGAGTTTTCTAATGGTCTCAGACTGACTCTCTGCTTTAAGATGCAGCACCTATTAAATGCTGTGAATTGAATGAATGTGGTTAGCAAATTGTCAAGAGGGTCCTCAGGAAACAAGAAAAGCTCACCCATCTTCAATCTAACTCCCACTTACCCAGAGCTGTGATTCTCCTTCTTGTTTAACGATGCTTTTGTTTATACCTTTTATGCTTACTCTTTGCATTGTTGGAATTGATTTTTTTTTTTCCTTTCATATCTAGTGTGTCGTGATGGATTGATGGATCCTTGTGAACCATCTCAGCATGTCAGCTGCCTTGCTAGAGATATAGTTTTCCATATGGGTCATGCTATATATGTTTATTTCCTTAATTTTTATTGTTATCACTTGGTAAAAGCAGATTCAGAGATCATGAGTTATTTTTGTCCTCTGGAATATTAATTAGGGAAAGATAATTTGATTCCTCTTTTAATTTCATATTCTCTTTGACTTGTCCAAGATAGTACCAAGTAACATATAAATGGATTCCCTCATTGACTTAAATAGTATTCAACAGTGATATACAGAAACAACCAGAATATTTACTCCTTGGAGAAATAGTTCAGTAGTTAATTAACTGGGGTTTCTGTGTCTGGATAAACTGTAATTTCTATTTTTTATTATCCTTTACAAAGAGATTCTTTTTTATTGATGGCAAGGGGATCCAGAAGTGGAAGCACATTATTATAATTTAATGTTTCCCATGTATCCTTAACAACTGCTTGCGGGGGAGTTTTTCCCATATTTCTTCTGGGTCCTACAGGATTGCAGCCTAACATCGTGCTATGTTACAGGCACTCAGGATTTAAAATCTAATTGTAAATGTAAAACAAACTCACAGTTCTAGATATTATTTAATGCTGAAGTGGACCTGAGATGCCTCCTAGTCCAATTCCTTCATTTTATTATTTAAAATGAGAAAATGAACAGCCAAAGAGTGATTTAAGTAATTTACTCTGCATCACACACCCCAGATCCCGGATCTATATCTTTTCAGTCTTCCTTTTGTGGCATCCTCACTACCACACTTGAAGTGTAAATATGTTTGTCTAGTTGAAAGAACAATTCACAGCATATAAGATCATTGCAGATCAACGGTTCTTTAATCTACAAAATAATTTCCCAAGCGTCTTCTCATTTACCCCTTACTATATCTCCATGTAATCAATAAGGAACATTCGTATTTTCCAGTGGTGAACCTGAAACACACAATACTCATTTGCCTAAGGGTACATGACTAATTCACATTGTTTTTTCCATTGTAAAATGGATTAGTAGTACCTACGGCGTGTGGATGTTGTAACAAGCAAATCAAATCAAATCAATAATGTCTATAAAGTGCCTGGCTACAGGTTCCACTTAAGTGGTGTGGGAGGCTGAATTCTAAGATGGCCCCAAGACTCCTATCCCTGGCATACATGCCTTGTACAATTTCCTCCCCTTGAGTGTGGGCAGGACCTGTGAAGGGGATGGGATGTCAGTCCTGTGATTAGGTTACGTTATCTGGCAAACTTGAGATTTTGCAGATGTAGTTATGGTTCCTAATCATGTAACTTTAACTTAAATTAAAATTTAACTTAAAAAGGTGATTGCCGGGCACAGTTGCTCACGCCTGTAATCCCAGCACTTTGGGAGGCTGAGGCGGGTGGATCATGAGGTCAGGAGTTTGAGACCAGCCTGACCAATGTGGTGGAACCCTGTCTCTACTAAAAATACAAAAATTAGCTGGGCGTGGTGGCGTGCACCTGTAATCCCAGCTACTTGGGAGGCTGAGGCAGGAGAATCACTTGAACCTGGGAGGCAGAGTGGTTGCAGTGAGCCAGGATCGCACCACTGCACTCCAGCCTGGGCAACACAGCAAGACTCTGTCTCAAAAAAATGGGTCTGACCTAATCGGAAGAGCCTTTAAAAGGGACTCCAGAGGGCAGGGACAGAAAAAGCAGTAGAGACCCTCCCTTACTGGCCTGGAAGAAGTAAACAGCCGGGTTATTAACTGCTCATGGAGGTAGCAACATGGCAAAGACCTGGGGGCAGCCTCGAGGAGCTAGAACAGGTCCCGGTAGATAGCCATCCAGGAAACAGGGACTGCAGTGCAACAGCCAGAGGGAACTGAGCTCCGCCCACCACCAATGAGTGTGGAAGAGGACCCTGAATGTGAGATAAGATCAGAGGTCCAGCCAATACTGACATTTCAGTCTAGGAGACCCTGGGCAGAGGACCCAACCACACTCTGCTCAAGTACCTGACCTAGGAAACTGTGTCATACATTTGTGTTATTTTAAACTGCTAAGTTTGTGGTAATTTGTTACATAGCAACAGAAAGCTAATACCAATGATAACTATTATTTGCATAAATAGTTGGTGGTTATGATGACTGTAACCACATGCTAATAATGCTAATAATAGTAAATTTGAAAGTAAAACCTAAGTTTTAACTCACTTTTACTTATATCAGACTTCACATTTTATTTTATGGCTAGAATTGTATCATTTCCAGCTGCAAGAGACCGGGAGTAATAAGTCTTTTGGCTGTATGAACAAATTGTGAGGAAGTATCTACCACTGAGGATGAAGGGGAGACCGATCTCAGCCAGCCAGCTCGTGCTTTCTGCCATGCTTCTGTTCCTCCTGGTCAGCGAAAAAGTAGAATTGACCCTCAAACTCAGATACTGCTGGATTATTATGACCCTCAAACTTGATGGTGTCAGCTGACACTGATTTGGGGAAAAATTAGGAAGAATATTGATGGCTCAGAAGTTGTTCAAAATAGAATTGCAATTGTTGAGTGAAGTAAAATTTGGACTTGGGGGTTTTGGTAGTAATCCCCGAGAGCATGCCAGAGTCAAATCCAGGAAATGTAGTGACGGTCGGTGAGTGAGGGATACAGAGAGGAGAGGGTAGGTGGAAAACAGCATTCTAGGCCCAGAGTTTGAGCTGTCGTGACCCTAGTAGTGATGGAAGACAAAACTTGTTTCAGTGACACCAGCCGAAGTTTATCTTCTCTCTTCCAGAATCCAGAGGACAGCGTTGTCCTATTGATGTTCATCCAATCCTTGTTTTTTTCTGTATGTAATCAATTCTATGTGAAAAATACAGATACGTACCACAATAACTAGTAAAGTAAAAGCCTCTGTTTCCTCATGTGTAAAATGGGCAATACTTTTACCTTCAACATGTTTTAAAAACTACGTGTGGTCGTGAACGTTAAGCAGCAAGTCAGGTTTTCCCTGCCGAATGCATGGGAGCTGTTGCGGTGGTTCTTCTTGCTTGTGCACACTTCTCATTGCTCCTTGAAGTCACAGACTGTGGTTTATATATGCTTCTTTTTATGTCCTATTAGTGTGTCACATAGAAGGTATGCTATAAAAAATCTTGCATTGAATAATTACAGATACCTTGCAAAAGGGCAATGAGAAGGAAAGTAAATGTTAATGTTTTCCCTGAAGTACACATATTTCTCTGTGTGTGTGTGTGTGTGTGCATGTGCGTCTCTATATATTTATCCATGTATAGATTGACTTGGATACATGGGACCCGTTATTCTGTCTTGCCGGGTGACAATCTCATTTTTCTTCAGTACCTGTCTCTAAAAGTGAAATACTGTCTTGATTCATAAACATATCATGTTTTTCACCAAAGTGAAAAAACAGTATGAAATAAGAAGAATCTACTTGTAGCAGATAGTGAAGTCTGATTTGCCATATGTGTTCACATAATTGTTCATTTATTTATGGGACACATATTGACCTATAATTTAGGGTCAGTGCGAGGCAGGGGGGAGCCCCTCCCGGGGTGCTCAAGGTCCACGAGGAATATGGAGAAGAGCTGCTACAGGGGGACACTCTAGGGGTTGGGGGATGCCAGAGCCTAGAAGGTGTCCATTGCACACTCACACGTGCTGGCCACATGACACTACGCAGGCCATGTGTGAAGAGAGAGCACAGTTCAAGGACTGGGTGACACATCTTTCGCTACTAAATTTCAGGAACTTTATGGGCCCAGCGCTCCTTTTACTTAAAGGTGGGATTCATGTCAAAAATAGACTTAGAAATAGGACTTATACAGAGTCAAAATGGTACAATCTCGTTCTTATTTTAGGATGTATAAAATCCTCAATCTCAAAAATGCCCTTATGTTTAATGCGATAAAAAAAATCAGTTTCTTTAAAAAGAAAGTATTTAGGCCTGATATGAAAGGCATAGCAAAGTGAGAATTTGGCCTGTTGATACTCACTTTATAACCAAGCCCTCAGTTAGTCTGTCCCATAAATTCCAACATAAGAGGTGTCTAAAATTTCTAAGGAAAAAAATGCTAGAATTCAGACTGTGTTCAGAGTGTGCTTTTGTACAAAGCCGAACTGCCCTATGCATTCTCATCAGATAATTCCCAAATGCATGTGACATCTGCCACAGAATTGTAGGACTATTAGACGGTTTTATTACTACCTCATAAAAATATTTCAAACCCTGTGGGAGTTTTATGAAACCAGCACTCATCAGTCCTTATCATTCCCAATTTTGAGACCCATGAGATGCGTCTCAGAGCAATTAGAGATGTTAATTTTGAAGCAAACTATCACATGATAAATGCTTCATTATCTGTAGGCAATAGACCATTAAAAACTTTATCTCTTTATGAAATCTTTATATCTTTAGATATACATTTGTAAATTTTAAATCTTTATACGATTGATCCCTTCTTCCTCTGAGCCATTGCTCTACGTGTGTTTCAACAAGCACTGAAATAGGCAGGTAGCTCAATAGATTTCCAAACACTGTTGTGTGGATGGATGCATAAATGGATCAAACAGCCTGTAATGCTGGGAACTTGTAAGTTACAGTGATTATTAAAACATCCTAACCTTTTTTTAAAAAATGAAAAATGGTGGAATGTCTACATATTTTTTACAGTTAGCTATATACACATTTAAGGTGGTAGGGTACATGGAGCACTGAATTCAGGGCTGTGGAGGCTGGTACTGGTCTTACCACCTTGGGCAAGTCTCTTTCTTCCTGTCTCCTTGCTTGATCAATAACTTGAAGTGAGACCATCTCAGTTATGAGGTTCCTTCCAACTCTAAAGTAATCTTTCTTGAAGATGGTGGGTTTCAAAAAATGGCACTCTGCACATGAAGCGATAACCCGTGATGTTGATAATCAAGTAATCTCTCTTGTCCTTGTTTCCTTGAGAAATCAACCTCCAATCTAAGGGGTGTGTGTGTATGTGTGTGTGTGTGTGTGTGTATGTGTATTTATGTATGTATACATCTGCATCAGTTGAAAAAGTGAACAGTTAACTTGGAGAATGAGGGTGTTTCCAGGAGAGACCCTCAGAAGATCCAGGTGGTTCGCTTTGTTACCATGTGTCAAAACTCAGGGAAGGTCAGTTTTTTTTCTGAGAAAAAGTTGTGTGGATGTTTGAGGTTGGGCAAGAAAACATGAAAATTGGCACCTGGAATATGGACTCCTTAACACCTTTTATTTCACCCTTTTCTTGGAAGAATAAGTGTGCCCTGCTGGCATCACTTTGCTTTTTGTTGTTGAAGGACATAAACATCTTTCTTCCTGCCCCTGTGGCCACTTTGCCATTTACTCCTGTTCAACAGTTTACCCCGAAGCTATTGGTTATCCTTAAAAGAAATTATATGTAATGGAAGAATGAATACAGACTTCTAGTACAGGACAGAATCCAGAAAGAGTGTAACAGCTGTCCTTGGTGTTTTTGTTGAAAATGTTTGATTAAATATTGAAGTAGAGAGAAAATGAGAGGAGATGTAGGCAAGGAGTATTGAGGGAATAAAAGTAGGTAAACTCAATTATCAAAATATATTTAGAAACTGGACTTAATTTATTGTCAGCAAAGAACATCCATCATGGGTACCCTTTCTTTTCCAATTGATAAAAACCTAACACTGACATTCAACTTTTCTGGGGTTAAGACTGTTTTAAATCTCATTAAGAAAGGTGTTGTCATCCCCTTTTTACAGAACAGGAAGCTGAACCACCCAGAATTTAAGTGCCTTCCACAGAACAATTCATTTCAACGATGAGTGAGCCTGGAACCAACTTCTGCCAACACTTGTTCCCTTGACCTTTTCTCTGATCCATGTCATGAGAATTATTTATAGGGTCTTAGTTACTTATTCCTCATAGGAATTTCTTCCAGGGTATGCATACATATGGGCTACATGTGAGAGAAAAGGTTGCACCTTCACAAAATCATGAATTAAGTACACAGTGCTGGTTACTGCAGATGAATCAATGACAAGAAATAGAAGTTAGCAGGTTCTTCTCCTTTGGAACACGTTTTGTGTTTAGTGTGTAATGGTCAAGTATGAAATGAAATAAGAGAAGCCCTAGCTGGATGGACAGAGCAGGGTGGAGTCGATGTGCGGATGGAAGAGCCAGCCCTATCCGCCCTGCTTGGTCCTTCCAGAAGCCCCTGCAGTGGAAGGACCATGTTCTGCATTTCTTGTGTTCAGGGATCCACTTAAATGCCATGCCCTTGACTCATGTGAGCCTCTGCTTCCTGCTCTGTGGCCCCTCGTGTGCTCTGTGAGCAGCTCATTGTCCCCTCATCTGTCATACTTGACTGCAGTTGCCCATGTGTCTTCTCTTTCCAAGACTCTCTCTGTCCTGTTCACAGTTATGCTTCTGGGTACCGGCACATTGTAGGAATGAATGAATGTTTGATGCGTGGACTCTTTTGAAAGCATAAAACTCAAGTTTCAGAATAACTTTCCTGTTGCTGAGGGTACTGTTTGAAGGAATAATGACAAGCACGTAGTCAAGAGATTGCCTTTTCTCTGATAATCACATCACTTCCACAGCATTTCACTGCCTGATCCACATTTGATGTAAGCTACTCAATTCCTTCATCTTCTTTTCTTGCTGAAAATTATTGTCCACGTGAGTCATTATGAAAGCCTAAACCTTGTAGTCATCCTCACAAGGATATGTCAGTGTGCTAACATTTGTGCCAGGTACCGGGGAAGGAAACATGCAAGGCTGCCCTTTGTTGGGGGGTCCAGTGTCTAATGGGAAGGCAGACAAGTAAACAGTGGGACTAGGAGAGGTGCCTAAGGTGTCGGGGGGACAGGCACACATATGAGATGCTGCTTCAGGGATGGTGATGCCAGTAGCATCTTGAAGGGGATTGTGCCATCAGGTTGTACCAGAATGTCTTTTCTAACATGGATAAAGTTGCCAGCTGCCTTTGAGTTTGAGCTAACAAGTCTTATTGCAGGTCGTCTTCATACCAAACATAATAAAAGAACATAGTAAAAGTGTTTGCACTATTAGTTCAGTGAAACATGCTGAAGATCTACTCTGTCCGTGTGACTTAGCAGATGTGTATGCACAACTCCTGTGGGCAGGTGCTCTCTGATGAGGGGCAGAGCCCAGCTATGCCCCTGAAAAACAAAGGAGATATCTTAAATGCTACCCTAGGGATGTTTAAAGGTGATTTTGATGCACAGAGGAGGAGGATTCTGTTCTGCCTGGGAAGTCAGAGGAGGCAGCACTGAGCAGGTGAAACTTCTTATACTGGGCACTGAAGCATGGGTAGGAGTTCACCAGGTAGAGGGGAATGGAATGGAATGGAACAGAACGGAACAGAGTCAGGGCAGAAGAGCCCTCTGTGCAGATGGAACCATGTGGGCAAAGGCAGGAGGGCAGGGAACAGTTTATCTTTCGGGTTTGCTGCTGTGTATATCCTAAATGTGAGGAAGGATGCTGAAAAGGTGGGCTTATGCAGCTGCCTGTAGAGTAGATTTCATTTGGTAGGTAATGAGGAATCATTGAAAGGTACTGAGTAAAGGGCGCAGACATGATCCGATTAGGTTTTTGGGGAGGAGAACCACTCTGTCACTATACAAAGGACAGAGCATGGGATCTGTGGGGTGGGGTAGAGTGTGGACACTGAAGGGTGAGTCCCCATTAGGAAGCATTAACGGTAGTCCTGGAACAAGACAGTGGAGGCCTTAACCAGACAGGATGCAATGGAAAGAAGAGGCAGATTAGAGTGGCATTGAAAAGTATATTGATGGCACACAAGGATCGGGAGACTGTGAAGACGGTGGGAAAGAAACAGCTCTCAGGTGTCCTTCATCAAGTGGGGGTGCATTGACCCCTCCCATATCAAAAACTTAAAACAAATCACCTGCATTACAGAAACGCACCCTCGCAACAACCATTGAGTAGGTATTGTTTTTCCTTGTTAAAGAAGAGGAACCCAGTGGTCAGAGATGTCTAGTAACTTAGCCAAGGTCACACAGCTCATGGTAGGACCTCCACTCATGGGAGGTACCCAGCTTGACAGAGACTACTGAGTCATTCACTGATGACTACGAGTGAAATGTGGAGCTCAGACCTTCAAAAAGCTGGGATGGCACTGAAAGAAAAATGAGGGATAGTGTATGCCATAGACTGAATGTGTCCCTCAAAATTCATGTTGAAACTTAATCCCCAATGTAATGGTATCGGAGGTGAGGGCTTTGTGAGGTAATTACAGGTATTGAGGGAGGAATCCTCATGAATCAGATTAGTGTCCTTGTAAAAGAGGCCCTCGAGTGCTCTCTTGTATCTTGTACCATGTGAGAACACAACAAAAAGGCATCATCTAGGAATCAGGAAGCGGGGCCTCCCTAGACAGCAAACCTTCTCCTTCCTGCGCCTTGGGCTTTCAGCCCCCAGAACTGTGACAAGTACATTTCTGTGGTTTATAAGCCACCTAGTCTATGATATTTTGTTATATCCGCCCAATCAGACTAAGAGAGTACAGTAGCTTTCAAGGGCAACTGGATCAAGGGGAAGGAGGACTTTTTTTATTTGTTAAAGATGTCAGCAACTGGCTGGGTGTGGTGGCTCACACCTGTAATCCCAACACTTTGCGAGGCAGAGGCAGGCAGAACACCTGAGGTCAGGAGTTCGAGACCAGCCTGACCAACATGGTGAAACCCCCATCTTTACTATAATAAAAAATTAGCTGGGTGGGGTGGTGTGCGCCTGTAATCCCAGCTACTAGGGAAGCTGAGGTGCTTGAACCTGGCAGGTAGAGGTTGCAGTCAGCTGAGATTACATGACTTCACTCTAGCCTGGGTGATAGAGAGTGACTCCGTCTCAAAAAAAAAAAAAAAAGATGTCAACAACTTAAGCATTTTTATAGGTAGGGCAGAGGGGACTAATGAAAAGAGAGTAGGACATCCTGGTGTGTGAGGGGAGGGTTGGGCTCAGGAAGGAGGAAGTACACCTCTCCCTTGGACACTGGAAGGGAAGGCGTTGCTGATGAAAACTCCAAAGAAAGAAGAGGTCCATGCAGAATGCCTCATCACTGGGCTTGAGCTTTTCAGCAACATTGGTGGGAAATAATGAATGCAGACATGGTACCTTAGGGCGCTAGAAAAGGCGCTGCACCTGACCCTCTGGGAAGCTGATCTGAAAGCCATGCAGGGCGTCCCGGTGTGAGGAGCTGTGTGGGGAGTGCGTCTGGAGGCAGTGAGTCTTACGTCCTGACTTTGTAGCCATGCAGCTCAGCACCCTAGCGAGAGTCAGCTCCCTGCAATTTGCTTTCCAGGTACTGCTTTAGGGTGTTTAGACTTCCACAATGGGGAAGATAAAATAAATACATTTTAATTTCTAGGAAAATGAAGCATGAAAAAATAAAATCACTTGCTCTATCCAGTGTATCATTTGCTTTTCCAGCCTATTTAGCAGTTACAGAGGATAACTGCTAAGCACACTGTAAAGGTAAACTGAGGCTGGAGCCGAACCGGGAACGAAGACACAAGGCAAATGGCAGTGAGAATAGCCTTTATTAGGACTCGTGGGCGAGGTTCCTCGGTCCAAAGGTGCGGGCCGAGGAAGTCGCGCTGAAGGAGGAGGGTAGGAACCTTTTATAGCTTGAGCGATGGGGAAGTTGGTTGTGCAAAACAAGTCCTGAGGGGTCTTGAAACTGCAATGTCACGAGGAAGGGGTCTTTGGAAACTGTTTAACTGAAACTGCTGTTTCTGAACTTGTGAAATGCAGGGAAGCTGTGGGTCATGGGGGGTTGTGGTTGCCCAACCAGAACTCTGACGCATGTAAGTCTGTGGGTGTGTACAAGGGCGAAGGGAGTCTTTAACAAAAGGCCTGCTACGTCGGGTAACGCCGCCATGTTGGGTCTAGATTCCTGCCTAACACACACTTGACTCATTCATTTGTAGATTTCATTGTAAGCACAATTAACCCTTCCTTAAAAAAAAATCTTGAGAGAAAAGTATTTAAGTTCTTGACTAAATTCAGCTTTCGGAAGGCATCAGTGATTCTGCTGATGGTGACTGAGAAGGTTAAATACGTAGATGTTTTGTTCTTGGTGTGTGAGAGACATGTTTGTGTTGGTGGGAGCAGCAGGTGTGTGTGGAAGGAGAGCCGGAGTCCCAGGCCACCACACTGCTTGGGGTGGTAACATGTATTTCCCATGTTCTGCTCTGCCAGGCTGAGTACAATGTGTTGATAACTGACATCTATGCTTCTATCAAATTAAACCTGAAGTGCCTGTCTCTTTTCATTTCAAATAACTCTGCTCTTTCCTCAGGTGACTATCTTTAATCTTTGTTAGCAATGCTTGTTCCCTGGTGCCACAAAGAAATAGCACTCAAACATAAATTTAATTATCTCAGCAAGGCCATTTTTGCTTTCTGCAGAAAGGGTGCCCCACACAGATGGAACAATGGCAAGAGCACACTTGAACAAAGGAAAAGCAGACATATTTATCCCTTACGCATTTGGGTCGTCCTTACTGCTGTGTCCAGCATCCATTGGCTGGAGTTGGACCTCACAGTTTTAAACTGATACCCTATTTGCTAATAGCTTAACACTTTCCTAAATAGGTAAGTGCAAGGGAGAACAAAGAAGAAGAGGAAGTTGCTCACAAAAGGTTTAAGGAAGCAATAACATTTCCAAACAGGGAAGCGGCATAAGCTATGAGCTAAGACTTGCCTGGGCCTGTCCAGATGTGCCTGAATAAGCCAAAGCAACTAACTGGGCTAAAGTGTAAAAACTGATAGTTGATAGGAGGCTTTAGAGTAAGAAGCTATTATTCCTAGTGTGTATTATTTTATTTTTAAACCAAGATGAGCTTTAAAGAGGAACTTTTCTACTTTCTACAATCTTTTTTTTTTTTGAGACGGAGTCTCGCTCTGTCCAGGCTGGAGTGCAGTGGCCGGATCTCAGCTCACTGCAAGCTCCACCTCCCGGGTTTATACCATTCTCCTGCCTCAGCCTCCCGAGTAGCTGGGACCACAGGCGCCTGCCACCTCACCCGGCTAGTTTTTTGTATTTTTTAGTAGAGACGGGGTTTCACCGGGTTAGCCAGGATGGTCTCGATCTCCTGACCTTGTGATCCGCCCGTCTCGGCCTCCCAAAGTGCTGGCATTACAGGCTTGAGCCACCACACCCGGCTACTTTCTACAATCTTTATCAAGTTTTCAGTTCATTAGTCTATTTAATCTCTTATGTCATTTTTATACTTCTTATGCCATTTAGACCATCAATTCATAAACAGTGAGAAATGCAATTATTATAATTGTTATTAATTATGTTGAATTCAGAGGAGTGACACGTGTTTAATATTACATTCTATAAAAGATTATAAGCTTAATTTCAGGAAAGATTCAGTTTTATTCATATAAGTATGTACTATTAGTCAAAAAGTCCCTTATCAAACTCAATGTTTATAAACCAACAGGCGAGTTTTTTTGTGTGCCCACCAGATGCTTATATGCCCACGGGCAGGAATGGTCACAGGAATAACTCGTCCATCCAGCTGGAACTTGGGGATGTTTCTAAATGTTTGATAGAGATCCTGCTATCCATGCAGCCATGGAGTGACTTGGCTAACTGACACCTTTTCTTTAGGAACCGTGGAGCACGCAACACATCCCGGCCCTGTTTTCAGCCTTCTGTGGCCTCTTGGTTGCCCTTTCCTACCATCTGAGCCGGCAGAGCAGTGACCCGTCTGTACTCATGTGAGTGGTCTACGCCTGCGCTCTCTCATCACTGAGCTGGGGGCATGGTTCCTGCAGCTTTGCGCTGTGACTGAGGTGGGGAGACAGCAGTTCACTGCCCATTGTGATTTGATTCTCATTATTAAACTAGCTGGTCACTCACTAGAAGAGGGGAGGAGAAATACAGGACTAGCCAGAAACTAATAACAATTAAAAGTGAACATCTAGCAAACATTTTAGCTTTGCTCTTTTGATTTTGGAATAAAATGCACAGTGGCAGGAACAGAAGGCAGATAACACCCAAGCCCTGTTGTGACTTTCCCTTGGGTGAGTTGGATGAGAAGCTACCACCTCAACAATACCCACCCTCTCTAGATCCATGAAGCTGCATCCCTGCCTTTAGTCTAGGCAGTTACCCTGGGGAGACTAAACCAGCACCTCTGAAAGGAAAGATTTTGTTTGATATTATTGTTTTGTTGTTGTTTTTGTTGTTGTTCTCAATCTGGCCAACGCCCTCTGGATTTAAAGTGAGATTTGCACCAAAGTGTTAACATGTATTTAATGTAATCCTTAGTAATGTGAGAAAGTATACATTACAGTCTTCCCTTTAATCATTACTCTGGCACTGGAAATCTTTCATGTGATACCACAGTGGGTTTCAGATATTGACAGTAGCATCTTATGTAATTTGTTTAAATTTATGAAAGATTTTAACTTAAGATAACCATAACTCTTTGAGGACCATAGACATTATAATTTTAGGCTATTAGGTTTAGCAGTATGAAAGGCATGAAAAATGGGGGAAAGAAAAGTTAAACATGGTTCACACAATTTTTAGTGTCAATTGTATTAGTGCAATGTTCACTTTCTGCTGCTAATTGTGAAGATGAAGGCCTAGTGGGCTGGCAGAGATGGAGGACCTTCCCTGTGTCCCACTGCTGACAGCAGAGGGCAGTGATACTGCTAAGGTACTTGACTGCTCTCATTAGGATGAAATTTACAAATCAAAACACTATGATCACTTGAACATGTACCTCTTTTTATTATAAATTTTTAAATGAAGAGAGCACTTGTTTTTGTCATGTGTGGATGTGAGATCTAAGGTGAAGTTATTTACCAAAAACACTGTCCCAGGAACATCTTTGATAAAGTAAAACCCATGTTTTTTCCACTTTCAGGTCCTTCATCCAATGCAGACTGTTGCCTAAATTTTTACATCAAAATCTGGAAGAGTCAGCTGCTGACCCTCTCCCCAAGAAGATGAAAGATTCAGTGGTGAGACATTTGCATTGTGTAATGTAATATAGGAGGGCCTCACCTTTCAGCAGAGATCAGTGGAGCTCTAGGCAGGTGGACAGGAGAAGGACTAGGACAGAAAGAGACACCTCGCTTGGTAACTGGCACACTGGGCTGTTGAGCTGCCTGCCAGGTGCAGCCCAGTTTGAAATGCTTATTCTCTGGTGCTGTAAAGAAATAGCACTTGAACATAAATTTAATTTACTCAGCAAGGCCATTTTTATAGTTTCTGCAGAAAGGGTACACTCGCCAGCAGTTTTGCCACGAGAGTACACCAAACAAAGGAGACAGGATCATTTATAACCTGACACGTCCACCTTACTGCTGTGTCCGGTTTCCATTGGCTGGAATGGGACCTCACATGCTGTATTTGTCCTGACTGGCTGGCAACTTAGAACTTTTTACAAGAGGCAAAGGTAGAGGAGAACAAAGGAAGGAGGAAGTAACTTGTGGAATGCCGAGAAAGGTAAAAACAACTCCAAGTAAGGAAGAGGAACAGACTATAATTTAATGCTTGCTTGGACCAGTATAAGCCTTCGGGGCAAATATTTAGGCTAAATTGTGGGAGCTAAGAGCATAAAGTACGTTGATTTCTTTGTCACAGCTAGTAGATATTTAAGAATCTTAGTACAGGTCTTTGAATAAATTTTGCTTCTAAGAGAAGTTACTGTTTATTCCTAATTAAATGGGGAGGAAAGTCTTTGAAGAGGAACCTTTATTTTTTACAAGCCCTTTAGAGCATCTTGATGGTGGCTGTTGTGCACACATGGTGCGGGTGCTTAGGTGGCCCTTAGGTGGCTGCAGTTTGCCAGGATATTCACACGAATCACATTCAGTCAGTTTTGCGTATTGGTGGCACCAAATAGCGGGTGGGCTCTGCACAAATGAAAGCTTGTCGATAAACGTTTAGCCAACCTGCCCTCCTGATGTGGTCCACACACAGCTGTTCTCCACATCTCACCTGAGCACCATGCTTAGTTCAGAGCACTCTTTCAAAGTTGATGTCTGCACAGCCATTGCTTGGGGCCCTTGAGCTTTAGACTTATGGCTGGGTCACAGAGAAGGGGGTAACCACACTGGGTTGAGCACAGGAGAAGAAAAGGAAGAAGGAGAGGAAGGAAGGAACAAGAGAATCCTACAGCTATAAAATAATGGTGCCATTTCCTTGTTCACCAGGAAAATGGCTCTGGACAGCTTCAAAAATTCTTTTAGCAGATATAGTTTCTTTGGTATCAACTTACAAACATTCATACTTTGAAAAGCAATGCTCATTAATTGTGTAAGCTCTCATACATCTGAATATTGAGCTTGGAGCCGTCTAATGTCCTTGACTCACACTTTTCCTGGTTTTCTTAGGAATGATAGATAAAAGGAAAAGGGAATAGTCTGTTGATCCAGCCAGGACTGTGTCTCATTTGTCTTGATATCCACAGAGCCAGTGCCTATTGTTACAGTGGCTGCTCAGTAGAGTTCATGGAATTTAGTTGAATTTAATTGCAGCCTGCCATTTCAAGACAATGTATGGGACTCACAGCCAACATGATAGCCTTTAAAAAAATTCATACTCAGCTTTTGTGCCTTTGAGTGTGGTCACAATTCAAGCTAATGTATTAAGGCTTTTTTTTTTTTTTTTTCCACCACAAGGGAATAAAAGGACAAATCAGTTAATATGAGTAAGGGCATAGTTCATGAATTTTAGGAGCAGAGATACATTTAAAAGCAGGTTAAAAGTCGAAGCAGCTGGGCCTGAGGAGATGGCGGCTTAAAAAAAAGAGAAGTGTTTGACATAATCCTAGCATCCACAACCTGACCTCTAATATTTATACCAGGAGACTTACAGCGAAAAGGTCAAACTGACATTCCTACAGCATTTTCTGTAAAAGCCGTAGGGTGGTCCAGAGTCTACCCAAAACTCTCCCCCTGGATATCTGAGAAAAACTATGCCCTTCAGTCTTCCTTGATTTCATGACTGATGAAGGTGCATTTCTACTTTCTGATTTATTGCATTTAAAAATAATGTAGGAATTACAAAGAAATTTGACCAGAAATTTGCCCAGCAGAGGTTGATAGTATTTCATTGGTATAATTAGATGTGATGGGCTAGGTGTTGCCTACCTTGGTTTTCATACCCTTTGAAATGCTTTGTACAGTGTGGAGCAATAACTTGTTAGGTGATTTAATAAGATGTTTATGTTCATTTCTCTGAAAAGTCTCTGGCCTAATTATAATATTTTAATGGGAATATCACATTCAGCTTTTAGAGTTTGATATATAATGCCTTCTGTGACACCGTGCAAGCATAAAATCCCCCTCCTCATTGTCTCTGATTTTCTTTCTCTGTACCTCTCTCCACCTTTTATTTTCTCTGTCTCCCTCTCTTTTCTTAAATTTCAGTTTGTATGAGAACCCCTCAAGAAGCCTCATTAGATTTCAGTTTTCTAGCCCTCCGCCAGCATTCTGATTCATCTGGCTTGTGAAAGGGTCTGAGGATCTTCATTTTAACAGGAATATTCACCCAGGTGATTCTGTTTAGGCAATCCATAGGTTGTACCTCAAGAAACATTGCTCTAGAGACAGAGATATACCAATGGGCCTATACATTTGCATATGAGCAAGACAAGTTATGCACACAAAGTTTATCACCAAAATTCATTACTTGATAAAGATATAACTTTCTACTAGTGGTTTGCCTGGTTAGTCTTTTTCTATATGTCTTATTAGCACAGACTCTAAGCTTTTAACTTTCACATCTTCGTCATTGTCAACACCCTTTTTACTATGCTTAGATTTGTGCCTTTCACTGTATCAATTTTCTTCAGTTCCTAGAAGCAAAAAAAAGGCCTATTTAATTCTTATGTGTAAAATTCAAACAGATTTTTCCCAAATCATTGGTTATATATCTAGATTTTTCTGGTCCCATGCTGCTAGATGTGGAATGTTGGACCAGGGGTTCTTTTTTTGAGACGGAGTCTCCCTGTGTCACCAAGGCTGGAGTGAGGTGGCGCAATCTCAGCTCACTGCAAGCTCCGCCTCCCGGGTTCCCGCCATTCTCCCGCCTCAGCCTCCGAGTAGCTGGGACTACAGGCGCCTGCCACCGCGCCCGGCTAGTTTTTTGTATTTTTAGTAGAGACGGGGGTTTCACCGTGTTAGCCAGGAGGGTCTCGATCTCCTGACCTCGTGATCCACCCGCCTCGGCCTCCCAAAGTGCTGGGATTACAGGCTTGAGCCACCGCGCCCGGACTGACCAGGGGTTCTTAAGCTTCCTTTGAGAGTTGGAGTGTGAAGTACTATATAAAATGGCACAGTGAGTTTAAAATGTTCAGTATATGAAGAGCTAATATATTTCTTAGTTAAACCTGCATGGATTTACCATAAGTTTATTTACCATAGATCCAAAAATTTATATATAAATTTTTCATTTTTTTCTCCTTGCAGCCTTACACTGGCCAGAACTTCTAAAACGATATTCAATAATATTAATAGTTTGCTCTCTACTTTATATATATAAAACATAAATTATATGTTACATATAATATATAATTTATAATATATAAAATATATATAATTTTGTATATAAGATAAATCAAATATAAATATATATTTATATCTATATCTTTATAAAGATATTTTATATAAGATAAATATAAAGATATTTATATCTAAGATAAAGATACAAAATAATATAATTATAATATAAATGTATATTTAATTTATATCTTAGATATATAAAATGAAAAACAAAATAGTAAAGAGCAAAGAGAAAGAGAAAAAAATGCTGATTTATATGTGTATATAAAACTTTTCTGTGCATATTATATAATCAACTATGAGTAATAAGAGGATTCATAAATACAACCAGAGAAAATAAAATTTAGAAAAGCAAGAACTTTCTGACATACCAGAAGTAACCTATGAAAATGTGATCCAACTCACAGTACCAACAAAATATCGAATTGATAATGGAAATGATTTTAACAAGTAGTGTCACAAATAAAGTAAACTACAGCAGTTTATTAAAGTGTAAATGATGTTCTGAATAAGTGGAGATAGACATAACCGGATTTTGGATAGGAAGGCTGAGATTTATAAAATGCCAGTTCTTTCTAATGAATTTGTAGATTTCATATAATTCAAAACAGTTCCAAAGACATTATATTCCCAACATTGAGAAATGATTCTGAGGTTCCTTTAGAAGAATAGCAGTTCATAGTTTTTAAAAACTTGAGAAAGAAGTGTAAGAAAAAGAAACTTAGCACGTTTAGATTTAAGAGTGAAGACTGGGCTGGGCACAGTGGCTCACGCCTGTAATGCCAGCACTTTTGGAGGCCGAGGCAGGTGGATCACCTGAGGTCAGGAGTTTGAAACCAGCCTGGCCAACATGGTGAAACCCCATCTCCACTAAAAATACAAAATTAGCCAGCTGTGGTGGCACATGCCTATAGTCTCAGCTACTTGGGAGGCTGAGGCAGGAGAATCACTTGAACCTGAGAGGTGGAGGTTGCAGTGAGCCAACCTCCCACATGGGAGATTAGATACCTCTGAAGAGAGAAGTAGTGAACTGAAAGATAAAGAGAAAAGAAAGTACCCAGAATGTAACACTAATTGACAAAAGAAAAAAATCAAGAAATATGAAAGAGAAATGACTTGAAGGATAGAGTGAGAAAATCTAAAATATATCCAATCAGAATTCCTAGAAAAGAGAGACTAAAGCATAATCAATATTTGATGAGATAATGTCTGAAAGTTTACCAGAATTGATGAAAGACACTTATCTTGAGATTCAGGAATTTACGTGAATCACAAGTAGGGTAAATTAAAGAAGAAAGAATCCACACCAGACAAGCCATAGTGAAAATGCAGCATGCCAAGCACACAGACCAACTTAAAGCAGGTAAACAGAATGAACAGATTACATGCAAATGAATGACAGGCTGCAAGCTCCTTTATCAAGAGCCCTCATGGAAGCCAGAAGACAGTTGTTGGATATACTTAATGATATGTAAAGAAAGTAACTGCCAAGCTAGAACTTTATTCCTAGTGAAAATATTTTTTAAGGATAAAGACAAAATAAATTTTAGAAAAATAAAAGCTCAGAGGCCCTCATTACATGTAATTCTGACGGTATTTTTCAGTAGAAAGTGATCTTGTGTTAAAAGTAATTTGAGGAGAAAAGGAAAAAATAAAAAAAGAAAGTGATCTTGGATGGAAAATCTGATTTGCAAGTGAATAAAAAGAAAAGAAAATGGCAGGTACATTGGCAAATCTGAGTAAATATTAACTGCATAAAACCATGATAAGGCTATATAGTTGGCTTAAAAAATGTAAGGTAGAATCAAAATACGTGACTATAATAACACACAAGTTTGGACGAGAGGAGAAATGAACTTCAAGTCGTCAGAGGTCTTAGTAATGAATGTCCAAGAGAAGAATAAAGATACAGATTGAATATCCCTAATCCAAAAATCCAAAACCTGAAATGCTTCGAAATCCAAAACATTTTGAGCACCAATGTGACACTCAAAGGAAGGTAGTGTTTTGCATTTTGGATTTTCGGATGCGGGCTGCTCAGCCCGTACTGTTAACTTTGGTCTGTGATAAATTAGGTATGCATGTTGGAATGTTTTGTGCAACTACTAAAGGAAGAGAAACAAAGCATGTAGCTTCCAATTCCAAGCAGAGGGAAAATGGAAAACTGAAAAATAGAAGTTATTCACAAATAAAAGGAAATTGGACTACTGTGTCACACTATACTTAAAAGTCAATTCCAGGTAAATTATAAGCCTAAATATGAGAAAATAAAACCTGAAAGCACTTAGAACCATAATAATGGAAACCACTTTTATGGTAGCAGTGTAGGAAATAATTTTTTAAAACAACACAAAAAGATTCAAATTAATTAAAATTATGACCTTTGACTTATTATTCTAAATTATACAGAAAAGAGACTAGTGTCTAGATGAACATAAAACTCCTCTAAATCAATAAGAAAACCAAATGTTTCCACTGAAAATAGGCAGAAGACTTGTACATACACTTCACAAATGAGGAAATATAAATGGCCAAAAAACATGAATATATGGACAACCTCATTAATAATCAGAAAACTCCAAATTAAAATCACACTGACTTACCACTTCAAAACTAGCAAACTGAAAAAATGTAAAGTTCTCACTAAGCGTTGGCAAGTGTAGAGCAAGAGAATTCTCATGTATTGCTGGTGGGAGTGTGAATTAGTATACACATTTTGGATAAAACTTTGGTAACATAAAGTTTAAGACACGAATAGACTGCAGCCAGCAATTCTACTCCTAGGTACTTATTCTGGAGCAAATCTTGCCCATTTGCACCAAAATACACATATAAAATTGTTCATGATAGCATCTGTTTATGAAAGTGCCGACTGAGTAGTCTATAGCAAAGGAAATGAACTTATTACAGCCAAATGCAATGCATGAGTGAATCTTACACAAAATAATGCATATAGTATGGTACAATATACTGAGTAAAAATGGGCAAAATGAAACAGCTTACAGTTGCATACCTAAGTCGTAAGTAGTGAAATCATTTTTTTTTTTAAGCAAGAAAATGATTTTCACCAGTCAGGATTGTTCATGGGAACCTCCAGGAGGCAAGAGAAGGATTTCTGATCAGATAGCCACATACCAGAAGCTTCTAGGATGCTGGAAATGTTAGATTTATTGAACTAGTTGGTGGTCATAGAGGTGTTCACTTTGTAATTATTAAATTGTACATACTTATTATATGTACTTTATGGTTACCCGTGTCACATTTTAAAAAAGTAAAATAAATTTTCAAAAAGATATTAAATAAAGTCAAACATTTATCCAAAATATACAGAGAAAATGATTTTTCAGACATAGGATCCATAAAAGAAATAACACACACACGATACCCCGAGTTAGATTTAAGAACATAAAAATTTTAAACTTCTGTATGTAAAAAAAGGTGGCAAAATTTAAATAATTTGGTACAGTACTTGTAGCAAAGTTAGCAAAGTTAAATATCTTTCTAATACCAACAACCCTTATAATTTGATTTTTAAAACCCTATAGGCAAATTATATGTGTATCATTTGTATATAATTGTATACAAATATGTATATATCTGAGCTTCAAAATGAAGCCATTTGAAATTTTATATAAAATTTAGGAATGAGTTATTAAGTAAATGTATGAAATAATTACTGTTATGAATTTAAAAATGCAAAATAAAATGAGATGGCATTTTTGTATACACCGTTAGCACTGGAAATTAGTGATGTGCAATTGTGTCAAGAGGGAATCTCTTAGATATAATTTGTGTTTATGTAAATTATTACAATCATCTGGAAAAGCATAATTTATCAAGGATTGTAAAATGCTTATAACCTACAATAGAGTAAATCTATTTGCTAGAGTTTTTCTAGAAAATTAATTCAAAATATAAAAAAAATTCAGGGACATAAAGGTAATAATTTCAGCATAATTCATCATGGTAAACAATGGAAGGCAACCTGATAGTAGCAGTCAAGGGATGTTTGCACTATAAGTCATTCAATTTCATTCACTAAATTAATGTTTTGAGTGATCATAATGGCATTGTATGTGTATGACATCACAAGATGGTAAATGATTTAGCCATTAAATCATATTAGTGAGGCTACACAATTATATATGTGTGTATATATATATTGCTTACAAAAAAAGTACTGTAGAAAAGGTAGAAAATTATTTGCACACTAAGATTACTTATAAAATATGCATAGAAATATTCGTATACATAATGATTATAGCTAGAGCCTGGTTTAACATCCACAGGAAAAATACTGGCTTGGAAAACACAAAAATGCTAATACCGTTAATGTCAGGCTATAATGATTGTAAATGATTTTCCCCTCTCTTCTCTATGTTCTAGGGTGCTGCAATATTCTTATGTTATTCTATAATGGGAAACTTAATTAACAATACAAATTACAAAGACCTAAATTTGCATTTTGCTTCCATCTTGCAGTATATTCCCTTTCACACTCATTTTTGTAAGATCTAACACAGTACAATTCACTATTAAGACATAGGACATTTATTGAAAGGAAACAGATTCTTAAACTCTTGTTTTTTTAGATAAGTAATTTAACAGAGTCACAGATTTTTTTTTAACCTTCAAGCATGTGAAGGAAGAGGGCAGTACTAGTAAATTCTCTTTTTATATTATAAAACTAAGATTAAAATAAAATATACCTACCTCAAAAAACCCACACGTATTTATATCTTATAGAAGGTGGAAAGGTATCATAATATACATTTAAATGAGCAAAAAGTTATTTAACAGGAAAACCAACCAAAATTACAAACTTTTTAGAGCGTTAAAGGCTGCTTTCACAGGACGGAGTAGCAGACTCTGAAGTTCAGGTGTGTTACAAGATTCCTTTTAAAGATATTATTTTGATTTTGCTAAAAAGAGATTTTATTGTGTATATTTAAGGTATATAACACAATGTCATGAGGTACATATAGACAGTGAAATGGTTACTATAGTGAAGTAAGTTAAAATATCCATCATCTCACAGTTACCCATTTTTATGTTTTTGTGGCAAGGGCAGCTAAAATCTACTTATTTTGCAGGAATCCCACATATAGTCCAGTTTTATTAACTATAGTTCTCATGTACATTAGATTACTGGAGTTTTTTATCCTACATATCTGCTACTTTATAACTCCTAACATACCTGTCCCCATCTCTACCTCCCCCACGCCCATGTTAACTACTGTTTTATTCTGTGTCTCTGAATATTTGACTCTCTCTCTCTCTCTCTCTCTCTCGACTCTACATAAAAGTGAAATCATGCAGTATTTGTCTTTCTGTGTCTGGGTTATTTCGCTTAGCAAAATGTGCTCCAGGTTCATCCATGTTGTGGCAAATGGCAGGATGTCTCTTTTTATAAAGGCTGAAGAATATTCCATTTACGTTTATATTAGAATTTCTTTATCCATCATTTATCTGTTGACAGAGACTCAGGTTGTTTCCACATCTTGGCTACTGTGAACAGTGCTGCAATACATGTGGTGTATTACACAATACAGCTATCTTTATGGCCTGGTGATTTCATTTCCTTTGGGTATATGCCTAGAAGAGGGATTGCTGGGGCACATGGTAGTTCTGTTTTTAATATATATATATTTTTTAATATAAAGATGGGTTCCGATTATGTTGCCCAAGCTGGTCTTGAACTCACAACCTTAAGCAGTCTTCCCACCTCGGCCTCCCAAAATGCTGGAATTACAGGCATGAACCAACACACCTGGCCTATTTTTAAATTTCTTTAGAACCTCCATATTGTTTTCATAATGGGTTGCACCTATCCACATTCCCACCAAAAAAAAAAATATTATTTTCCAGGATAAAATTTTTGGAGCAGAATAATATCTGCTTTTTGGTGGCTTTGGGGAAAAACAACTGTTTCCTTTTGATTTTGCTGATGTTATTTTCAGCAATATTAGGAGAGCAGTCTAGTTTCATTAACTAGCATCAAGAGTAAAAAGCTCAGTAATTACCATTTGCCATCTGTGTATCTCCTTCCGTGAAGCGTCTGTTCAGAACTTTTTACCATGTGCAGCTAGGGATGTAGGAGGGTGTTGTTTGTTTGTAGGTAAATGTCCTTTGTTGAATGTGGGTTTTATGAGTAGTAATTTTTTCCCTAGTCTTTGGCTTGCCTTTTTGTAAGTGTCTTTAAAAGAACAAAAGTTTTACATTTTTGTGATGTCCAATTTATTTAATTTTTTCTTTCACAGTTCAAACTTTTAGTGCTCCATTTAAGAAATCTTTGCCAAATCCAGGATCATTAAGATTTCCTCTTATGGTTGCTTTGAGCAGTTTGATGGTTTGTTAGGTTCATGATGTTGAGTAATTTCTGTATATGCAGCAAAGTAAGTGTCAAGGTGTTTTGGTTATTGTTTTATTTAATTTAATTAATTAATTTATTTATTTTGTAGATGGCTATTCCATTGTTCCAGCGCCTTTCGTAGAAAAGATGTTCCTTTTCCTCATTTAGGGATTTGTCATCTCACCATTGCACTTTTGTTGAAAATCAATGGATCATATATCTGTTGTGGCCTATTTCTGGACACTTTATTCTTTTCCATTGATCTAGATGTGTATTTGTACCAATACCATCAATACCATAGTTACCGTAGCTTTGTAATAAACCTTGAAACCAGGTATTGTATGTCCTCCAACTTTTTCTTTTTCAGAGTCGTTTTAGCTATTCTAGGGTCTACTGCATTTCCATATACATTTTTAAATTAGCATGTCCATTTCTAAAAAAATTTCTGCTGGAATTTTCATTACAATTTCATTGAATTTACCATTTTGTGAGAATTGACTTATTAACAATACTGAATCTTCAAATCCAGGAATGCAGTATATCTCCCCATTTTTTAAATCTAGTTTCTGTGTTTAGTTTCTCTCATTTCTTTCCTGATGTTAGGTGGTTTCTGTCTTGCACATTTTTTTTTCTCAAATTTATCCCTAAGTATACTTTTAGTGCTATTATAAATGGTACTTTAAATTAAGTACGTGAAAAGATGTTCATCATTAGTCACTGGAAAAGGCAAATTAAAACCACAATTAGATACCACTCCATTAAGGTTTCTCAACCTCAGCACTGTTGACATTTTGAGCCTCAGAATATTTCCCTGGTTACAGGGAGGTGGGGGTTGTGGGGGGGGGCTGTCTTGTGCATTGGAGGATGTTTGGCTGTATCCCTGGCCTCTAGCCACCAAATGGCAGTATTATTTCTTCCCTTCCTCAAATTGTAAAAACCAAAATGTCTCCAGATATTACAAAATGTGCCCTAGGAGGCATACATTCACTAATATGGTTAAAATTTAAAAAACTATTGACAAGATTATGGAGCAACTGGAACTCACACACGCTGCTGTTGAGAATGTAAAAGAGTTACACCTACTTTGAAAACAGCTTGGCAGTTTCTTTTTTCAAATTTGCTTTTAATTGACAATAATTGTACACATTTATGGGGGTGTGCTGTGATGTTTTCATATATGTGTGCATTGTGCAATGATGAGATTATGGTATTTAAAGTATCACCTCACTTATTTATCATTTCTTTGTGGTGAGAATATTGAGAATCCTCTCTTCTAGTTATTTTGAAATATACATTATGATATTGTTACTATTGTCTTCCTACTATCCTATAGAACAACAGAATTTATTCTTTCTAACTATAATTTTATACTCATTGAACAATCTCTTCTCCCCCTTCCTTCTCCCCTCCCCAGCCTCTACAAACCACTATTCCACTCCATACTTCTATGAGACTGGCTTTTTTAGATTCTACAAATAAGTGAACTCAGTGGTATTTGTCTTTCTGTGCCTGTCTTATTTCACTTAACATAATGTCCTCCAGGTTCATCCATGTTGCTGCTGCAAAATGACAGGATTACATTCTTTTTTGTGGCTGAATAGTATTCCATGGGGCTGTGTTTGTGTATATCACATTTTCTATATATGATATATATTTCATATATATCATGTAAAAAATGTATCATATATAAAATGTGATTATATATATTATATATTTATTGGTTTATGGCCACTTGGGTTGATTTCATATCTTGGCTATTGTGAATAATGCTGCATTAAGCCTGGGAGTGCAGATAGCTCTTCAACATACTGATTTTATTTACTTTGAATAATACACAGTAGTGGAATTGCTGGATCATATGGTAGTTCTATTTTCAATTTTTTGAGGAAACTCCCCATACTGCTTTCTATAATGCCTGTACCAATATACATTTCCACCAACAGTGTGTAAGGTTACTTTTCTTTCACATCCATACCAGCATTTGCTGATAATAACCATTCTAATTGGGATGAGATGGTATATCATTGTGGTTTTGATTTGCATTTTCCTGATGATTAGTGACATTGAACATTTTAAAATATTTTTTGGCCATTTGTGTGTCTTCTTTTGAGAAATGTCTATTCAAGTCCTTTGCCCAATTTTTTTTTTTTTTTTTTTGAGAATGATTCTCACTCTGTTGCCCAGGCTGGAGTGCAGTGGTGCAATCTTGTCTCACTGCAAGCTCTGCCTCCCAGGTTCATGCCATTCTCCTGCCTCAGCCTCCTGAGTAGCTGGGACTACAGGTGCCTGCCACCATACCCAGCTAATTTTTTTGCTTTACCCAATTTTTAATTGGATTATGGCAGTTTCTTAAGGTTTAGTTAAGACTAAACCTACCACATAAGCCAGCCATTTTTCTAGGTGTTTACACAAGAGAAAAGAAATAACATGTCCAGAGAAATATTCATGAATATTTGTTGCAGCTTTATTTAGCTGCAGATAGCCAAAAACTGGGAACAAATTCAAACATCTACCCACAGGTGAATAGATAAACACATTGTGGTATATCCATACAGAGGAATACTACTCAGCAATGAAAAGGAATGCACTATTGACACAGACAACATCATGGATGAATCTCAGAATAAGTACACTGATTGAGATAAGCCAGACCAAAAGAGTACATATTTTATGAATTTATTTATAAAACATTCTAGAAAATGAAAACAAGAGGCCAAGGCAGGAGGATCACTTAAAACAGAAAATCAAGTCTATGGTGAGGAAAGGGATAGATTAGCAAGAAGCAAAAGAGGAAATACTGGGGTGTAATGGATGTGCTAATTATCTTAATTCTGGTTATGGTTTTATGGGGATATACCTATTCCCATGATTTATATATTTATCCCCATAAAACCATAACCAGAATTATATATAATATATATTATATAATTTATAAATGTAAAATATATATATAAACTTGTTGAGTTATATATATATATATTTTTTGATACAGAGTCTCACTCTGTCACCCAGGCTGGAATGCAGTAGTGTGATCTCGGCTCACTGCAGTCTTGGCCTCCTGGGTTCTGCAATTCTCCTGCCTCAGCCTCCCGAGCAGCTGGGACCACAGGTGTGAGCCACCACAACCGGCTAGTTTTTGTATTTTAGTAGAGCAAGGGTTTCATCATGTTGGCCAGGTTGGTCTTGAACTCCTGACCTCAAGTGATCCACCTGTCTTGGCCTCCCAAGGTGCTGGGATTGCAGGCGTGAGCCATAGTGCCCAGCCTAAGTTGTGCACTTTAAATATATGTGGCTTTTTGGTATGTCAATTTTATCTCAATAAGTATTTAGAAATTATAATATAGAAAAGAAATGGGTGGAGAGAACATTTTAATAAATAGAGAAAGGCTGTGTAATGGTCTATATTTATACAGGATACTCATGACACTGATAGAAATCACAGTGGAATTCCCATACGTCATCCAACTGTGAAAAAAGAGTAACAATAATTCAAGCTCATTCCTGCTTCTGCTTTAAGAAACTTAGAAATGCAGCCTTCCCTCCTCCCTACTCCAGCAGTCATACTGCTGGCCAACTATTTTCCCTTTAGACAAAGATGATTAGTCAGTTAAACATGACACATGATTTTAAATTAGAATATTCAGGAAAATGTTTATCTTCTTTCAGATAAACATTCAGTAATTTTTAAATGACATAAAACCATGTTAATGAAAAATAGAAAAGAAAAATTAACATCTCCCCACAGCCTAAAGATGCAGTGAATTACAGACTATTCCTCTAGAAAGGTCTGGTCTTTTTCAAGCATTTGGAGTGATAGGAAGCAATATATGGCCTGTAACTAAAGTAAATTTTTGGTGAATTTCTCTGATCACAAACATTTCATAGATTCGAAATTAAGGTCCTGTGGTTATCCCTGCCCAAAAATCAGATTAACCATTAATTACTATGAATAAATCTAGGATCCTGACTTTTTCACTGTTTCTTTTTATCACTTTGGATGATAATATGGTCAGCAAGCCAGGAAGGAGCATGACTTGCAAGAAACCCCACATTTTAATTTAAAAAACAATGATTTAAGAGGCATAATTCCCTTCAGTATGAGAAAGGAAGGTATAAATGTATTGATGGTTTCAGAATTTTCAGGTATCAGTATGATATCCTCAAATGATCAAAAATTGTGTACTATAACTAATCCGCTTCTACAGGGAGAAAAGAAGTGATGGTTCCTCCTGTTTGCTTTAGATTGTTCAGCCAGCGGTATTGTGCTCCGTTGGAGCTAACAGACCATTCTCCATCTATCTGCATTCACAGCATTCTTAGGTTGAACTTTGCTTTGTTTTCCCTAGCCCCAGCTTACACTACCATTTTGCATGGGAAAGTATTAGTGAGTTACTGAACATTTCATTATCTGCATGTAATGGGTGTACCTCTTGCATATATATATCTGTATATATACATACGTGTATATATATATATATATATGTATATACACACACACACACACACACACATAATTTGGAAGTGGTTTCTTTAATTCACCAGTGATCTGACTGGTAAACTAAAATGCAAAATCTAGTCTAGTCCAAAGCAATAAGAAATGTTTAAGAGGCTTCTATTTGTTTTATCCAGGTTTTTGGAATGTTAAAATGCAAGACACCCTAAAGCCAAGTAAAGATGATTAGTACTTTGACCTCCTTTATCAGACCTTAATAATTCCCTTTGGGGAGCTCTCTGGGAATCTTGTATCTGATCTGTGTTTGTGGAAACACAGATCAGATACGAGAACCTTATAAGAACCTTATGCCTCTTACTTGTGTAGAAAACCTTTCTTCTTTCTATGGTTAGCACACATACACTAACTTTGCAGCGCATTATTCCTCTCTCCTGCCACTCTCCCCCAGCCCACCTTAGTCTCCCTGAAATTCCTTAAGCAGGAGCTGGTGAACAGCCCATCCGGTGTGTGCCACTGAGTGTGTCAGGTAAGTGATGGGCTGGAAAAACAGTTTAGCTTGGGTCAATGTCCTGCCGCCTGATTTACCTGTTCACACAGAGTTGCTGAGAGAAATGAAGAGCAGCCTTTACCTCTGGTTTTCTCTTTCCAGATGGATGTCTTAAAATGGGATCTCATCGTCTGCGCAGTGGTTGCTGTCCTCTCATTTGCAGTCAGCGCCAGCACTGTATTCCTGTCATTGCGAGTATGTATCCACCAACTTTGTACTCTTCCTGCCCCCTTATTCTCCTTAATAACAAAGCTGTCATGGAGCTACAGGGTATTGACAAGACACGTGAGCCAGAGAAGGAAACGAAATGCCTGTTGACGGGCTTAGGGAATGTATCCATGTGCTGTGAGCAGTTACGTCCAAGATATGACTTGGTCCACATCACAGATTGGGTTCGATTGCTTTATCCTTGCCCTTTCCTGCATCTGGGGAGCTGTTTTGTTTGCAAGAGTGATGGCACGTCTTGTGGAATCCACTGTGAGGACAGTTAATAGTGATAGGGCGGGCTGACAGTGCTCTACCATGAGCAGAGAAGAGAGGAGTCACCGTATCAGGGGTGAGGCAGAGGTCACAGAGCCAAAAGGACTATGGGAAAAGGATTTTCAGTTAGAAAAACAAAGTGGGGAGCTCCAGATGGGATTCCTGGCTCTGGTTCTTACAGACAGTTGCTTTCTCTATACAAAAATATTGTCCCTCTGCAAACCCCCCTTTTCATAAGGAAATGTCTATGAGCTACATGGGTTATTCTTCACCTCCTCATTAGAAAATTTTAAAAATGTATTTGAAGGGGCATAATTCTCTTGGCCTCTGTACTCTCACAGGCTAGTTCTCCCTCACTCTCGTAGTGGTTTCCAACACATGAACCAATTTCATGGTATAGAGAAGACATTTTCAGAGGCCTGAAACAAGAACTGGCTATCCGTTAAGAGTCTGGCTATCTGTTAAGAGGAAAAAGTGGAAGAACAATGATGTTATGTATTATTCACAGGCATCCCTCTCCCCATCCTCTAGGCTAAGTAATGAGATTTTACCTATTTTTATCACAGCCATTTCTCAGCATCGTGCTGTTTGCCTTGGCTGGTGCCGTGGGGTTTGTAACACATTACCTGCTCCCTCAGCTCCGCAAGCATCATCCCTGGATGTGGATTTCACACCCCATTCTCAAAAACAAAGAGTATCATCAACGGGAAGTGAGAGGTTAGTCATATATCCCTCATTTAAAAAAAAAAAGATAAAAAAGGAGGGGTAGATATATTTTAACCCAGAGAGCATGTGCAGCAGTCTGAATGTACTTAATGCCGCAGAACTGTAGACTTGAAAGTGGTAGATGGTACATTATGTGTATTTTACCACAATAAAAAAGAAGAAAGGAGACTGTGTACTGTGGAGTATATGGTATTTGTTCCCAGATATTCTAGCCAACGATAAGAAGAAAATTAAAGCCAGGTGAATCAGAAGAATATTTTATAAAAATATTAATTGGCTATTGGTATTGTGGAAAAATTATATCATTCATACTTGAAGATTATGCTGTTTCCACCAAAACTAACTGGGGCCTAAGAAGAGTATCCCTTGACTATGCTCCCATCCTTCATGAATTGGTGGGGATGGAGCAGGGCCTGACCAATAACTTTAAGCACTCCTGAACCCTTGCATTTTCTTTAGCTTGCTTTGTTTATCTAGGCCTACACCTGTATCTACACTTGGTTGACTTAGCAGTTTCCATGGGTGTCTCTGGCCATGATCATGTAATAGCCTGGTAATCACAACCGTTTCAGAGCCTTGGAGAAGAAATAGATTTCTTCTAGATAAGAAGTCTTCTAGAAATTTTTCTGCTAGGTCTTTCCTTGCTCTGTAATTCCCTGTTCTGTGTTTGAATGGATGGAAGAAGACTGATTTATCCACAGTTTAAGACCCATCAAAGTTATTGCTCACAGATTATAACTACAGTCTAATGCTGCTGATTCTGCACGGGGCTGTTTAGCCTATTGTAACTTCTCAGTTGTTAGCGAGTTATCTAATTGTCTATATGTCCAGGCATAACGGTAAGTGAGGGGCACCAAGGTTTGTGGACTTAAAGTACTGAACTCAGCCAAATTTGTCACCAGCAACTTCAGTAGACTGGTGTGACAAAAGGAAAAGGGGGAGTATAATTTTTAAAATAAATATGCAAGAGTCACTGAAGATGCTGTCCAGAATAGACAGTGCTTCCATAAGGAGCATCTCTGGCTGGGCACAAGGAGCCGCCTTAGTTAGAAACAGCCCAAGTAGAAAAACTGGCTTGTTCAGTGGAGAAAGATGGCCTCATCGGGCTGATGCGGTTTAGAAGTGCAGGGAGGGTAACTCAGACTTCTCTCCCCTTGGAGACTTACTCTTCCCACCTACAGAACCAGGAGCTAGCATAAGGATGGAGCTGCATAGTTTTAAATGTTCTATACAATTTAATGTGCTACTTAAATGCAAATTATTATCAGTATCAGAAAAACTGAAAGAAGATAGACTCAGAGAAGGTTCCATCTATAATGCTTTGTATATTTTAGTCCACTTGTAGAGGAAAGTCCCTACCCCAACAGGTGACTGCTTGTGGATACATAGAGGACCCTGATGAAAAAGACCAGTTTGTATAGAACTTCTGCAGCCTTCAGGTTATATTTCCCTTTCATTCAAAAACCTCCAGAAAGACTAAGTGTTGGTGAAATTAGTGGAGTGTTTTGGGGTTATTTTGACATCATTGATAAGTTAGTTGATGGAGATTTGAAGTAAGAAACTTTAACTGCATATCTATATCTATTTATATGTATACCTGTACCTGTACCAACACCTTTACCTATACATTTCCTTATATTTACTTTTGTCTATATCTATACCTATACCTGTTTGTAACCTACACATTTGCCTATACCCATACCAATACTCACTTCTATACCTTTTCCTTTACTTCTCTATATATCTTTATCTTTACCTGTACCTGTATCTATACCTGTACCTTTATTTGTATCTATAACTTTCCCTGTACCAATGGCTATACCTATACTTTTACCTTTACCTGCACCTGTACCTGTACCTTTCCCTATACCTGTTCTTAAACTCTGCCTACGCCCATGGCCGTGTTTATATGTACATATTTAAATACCTTGGGGTGAGCAAAGAGAACCTGTGAAGCTGAAGGAAAGGAAAATGAGAAAGATTAGACTTGAGCTTCCCTTACTGTGGCAGTTCAGAGTTTAGAATTCAACAATGAAAAACAGGAGTGGGCCGTTAACAACTCAGGTTTGTTTTTTTCTTTTCTGTTTTTTGTTTGTTTGTTTTCTCCCCTATATCTAAGACAGCCCCATTTAAATTAAAATCATTTAGCTATTTCAAGCCTACATGGCTTTTTTAGTACAAGATTCAAGAACACGTAAAATGAGCGTGTTTGTGTATCTGACTTCCCCTCTCGGAGGGTGAGTGAGTGGGTGGCACTGAGTCCCTGTGTATCCTATAGACGTAGGCTGGGAGGGGTCCACACTTGCTTACACAGTGTCAGGCAGAGGCTCTGTGGAAGGTTCTAACTTGCCTACATTCTCTATTTATAAGCAGCCTGAAATCGAGCCGGGAGTCACAGGTTGGACAAATTAGGCACATGACGAAAAACAGATTCCATTTCAAAATTAGGTGTATTAGAAGGAAAACCTATAGACACAAAATTTAAAAATGATTTAGGCCTAGTTACCCATTCTGATGCCATCTGTGTCCTGAATCTCCTTGCCTCTTCTTCCTGGACTTCTGCCTTTTAGGTTTTGACTCTTCATTTTTTTCCACCAGCAACAAAACACGTACAGGAAACGCAGGCCAGGCACACAGCTTTTCATGTGAAAGTGATGCTCCCATCTTCTTTCTCATAGGAGCACAGAATATTGTCACTGGGAAAGAAGGCAGGGCAGAGCAGGACTCGCTAGTGTGTAGCACGCTGCTGGGACACAGTGGTTCCAGGGCAGACATCACTAACTGAGAACAGAGTCCTAGAACTGGGCTGGCGGCAGACATTTCTAATCAGCTGAAACAGTAAGATAAGGCATATGTGCTGCCCCTTAGAGTTTATTATATAATCCTATCCCACCATTTTACATAGATGGAAACTGAAGCCTAGGGACAGAAACATAACTTGGGTCCCACTGATTTTGTGGCCAGTGAATGGCTAGAGCCCAGGTCATTTCACTACCCATGTTGCTCTCATTCCGAGTGGGCAGTCATGTGCAGCCTGAATGTGGCTTTCAGACTGTTTTCACAATCATCACTACCCAGAGGAGCCACATGGCTGCAGTCACAGTAGGTCCTGTAAAGTCTGACATGCCATCTTCTCATGCCAACATTACCAGGCTTTCTTCCCTGATTTGATACAGACTTGCCACAATTGATTCTAGGCATTCTTATGGCTTCTCAAACACAACACACTCTCTCCCTCTGCTCTCCTTACTTCTTCCTTGACTAGGGATGCCATTTCTCCAGCTTCACTAGACTAACACCAGGCTGCTCATGCTTCAAGTCTCTGGGTTTTTCTGTTTTGTTTGTTTGTTTGTTTGTTTTTTGAGACTGAGTCTCACTCTGTCACCCAGGCTGGAGTGCAGTGGCACAATCTTAGCTCACTGCAACTTCTGCCTCCTGGGTTCAAGTGATTCTCCTGCCTCAGCCTCCTGAGTAGCTGGGATTACAGGTGTGTGCCACCACACCCGGCTAATTTTTGTATTTTTAGTAGAGATGGGGTTTCACCATGTTGACCAGGCTGGTCTTGAACTCCTGACCTCAAGTGATCTACCTTCCTCAGCCTCCCAAAGTTCTGGGATTACAAGCATGAGCCACCATGCCCAGCCCAGGTCTGTTTAAAATCAGCCCCTCCAGAGAAGTCTTGCCCTGACCACCTAAACCTGACTAGATTCCCCACTGCTCCCTGAGTCTCCCTTCTGTAACCACTTGTAACCACTGCTGCCTAAGGTAGACTGAGCTCCATGTCTGCTAGTGCATACTCCTCCTCCGGTTCTCACGGCAGTGCTTGGTGTAGAGAGGGATCCTCACAAATGCTGAACTGCATTTAATTTAACCATCATCACTCTGTGGCCACTGGAACAAACTTTAAACTTGGTGCATGTACTTCCTTTTGGCTTACTTTCCTTTCTGCATACTTCGAATATGTACTTCTACTTGGTCAAATGTGGAGATACCAAATTAATTTTGGTATAAAATTCAGACTGATGAGTGGAAATAGATATTATAACTGAAGTTGAAGACTACACGTTGAAACATAGCTTTTTTAGTCAATTTAGTTCTTTACCTTTGAGACTAATTTTTTGAAAGTAAATATTATCTCCTCCCAACCTTGAGATGCTGTTTCACCAGTATTTGAATTAGGAGAATAAAATTCCATCACTTATAGTACAGTTCAGCATCAGATGAATCATGATGGTCATGTGGACACAACTGAGTTATGTTAATGTGTATGTGTGAAGTTGCTCTTTTTAAAAATTGCCGTATTTCCCATCAATCTAAGTTAATCATGCTGAACATGACAGAAGACAGCACTATAGGCAACAGCGTATTATTCTAGCTTGGAGTTTTTGAGATTAAATGTTAAAGGAGTACTCATATTTTTAGAAAATAAAGCAAATCAATTTTCCTGAATTATGATAATGATTCCAGACAAATGACTTTATTGATTGATCCCTGTCATAAAGAAGTACAAAGTTGGACCTTACTGAAAATTTGTTTTATCTTAAAACTTTCCAAAGGAATTATATTATTTCAAAAAAGCAAATACTGGGGTTGAGTCACATTTCACTTGGTCCTCCAAGGTAATATTTCTGTAATATTATAGTTCTTGGCTTTTAAGAATTAAAAGGAGTGACCTGATTTGATGACTGTACTCTAACCATAAAAATGAGTTATAATGGAGTTTAAAGAGATTGAGGCAAGGAATAAGTACGGTATTGAAATTCATTTACTTACTTATTTGTTCACGTAGAAAATGCTTATGGATATACTATTCACTCATTCAGAAAATAATTATTGAGTTCCTACAAGATGCCACGCCCTGTGAGTCAGTGACATAGGAATGACTAAGATGTAGTTTCTGTCATCAAAAAGCTTATGATCTGGTAAATAAGCCTATGGCTGTGTCACCGTAGGAGAATTGTGACTGCTACACACATACAGTAATGTGGGCCGTGACACTAGGTTCTGCCCTGCAGGAAGGACAGAGAAACAGTAGCTGGGCATGATGGTATGTGCCTGTAGTCCCAGCTACTTGGGAGGCTGAGGCAGGAAGATCGCTTGAGCCCAGGAGTTAGAGGCTGTAGTGCACTATGATAGCGCCTATTGAATAGCCACTGCACTCTCGCACTGTAGCTGAAGCCACATAACGACATTCTTTCTCTCTCTTTTCTTTTTTCTTTTTTTTTTTTTTGAGGCGGAGTCTCACTCTGTTGCCCAGGCTGGAATGCAGTGGCTCGATCTTGGCTCACTGCAACTTCTGCCCCCTGTGTTCAAGCAATTCTTGTGCCTCAGCTGCCCTACTAGCTGGTGCCCTACTAGCTGGAATTACAGGTGTGCCCGGCTAATTTTTGTTCTCTAGTAGAGATGGAGTTTTGCTATGTTGGCCAGGCTGGTCTCTAACTCCTGGTCTCAAGTGATCTGCCCGCCTCGGCCTCCCAAAGTGTTGGGGATTACAGGCGTGAGCCACTGCGCCTGGCCAAGATTCTTTCTCTTAAAAAACAAAGAAAAAGAAAGAAGTAGAAGGCTGATATATATCCTAAGTGAGGAGCTTACAATTAATTTCATGTATCATTGCTTAAGCCTTTCCAACTTATTGATATGCATATAAAATGGAAAACGTGGAATTATATAATTAAATGTTACATTGATATCTGGTGCATGGCAGATATTCAGTAAACATTGGAGGAGAAAATGAATGATTAATGCTTTGTAAATTCACCAAAGGAAGGTTTTCTATAGGCTGATGAGGGCATAAAAAGCCTCTTGAAGTAACAGGTAGTTTGAAGGATTCACTTGTACCTCTGTACAGTACTGAAAAGTTTAAGCTATACTTTCTGGATGCATTAGAATAAATTAATAAAGATTATATACATTATAAAACAAATAGGCTGGGCATGGTGGCCCATGGCCTGTAATCCCAGCACTTTGGGAGGCCGAGGTGGGTGGATCATGAGGTCAGGAGATCAAGACCATCCTGGCTAACATGGTGAAACCCTGTCTCTGCTAAAAGCTGCCTGTAGTCCCAGCTACTCAGGAGGCTGAGGCAGGAGAATCACTTGAACCCGGGAAGCAGAGTTTGTAGTGAGCTGAGTCCGCACCAATGCACTCCAGCCTGGGTGACAGAACAAGATTGTCTCTCAAAACACACACACACACACACACACACACACACACACACACACACATCAATTAAACATCTATTTAAATTGTAATTTTAAAAAATCTACTATTACAAAACATTCACTAATGGGTACCAAATTTGCAATTCTTAAATGAGATTTACTTTGCATTTTAGCAAATCTTGTCTATCAGTTTACAGATAGACTAGTTTCTATGTGATACACGTGATTCTGAGAGCTCTTGCTTTTTATAGTGTATTTTTCACTTATATCAAAATAATACATAGTATGAAAAATCAAATAGAACAAGTTGCAATGAAGAGCAGCAGACTCCTGTCAACTCCACCCTCCTGCCCCATTTCTGATTTTCCCTGTACAGAAAAAAAATACTTTCTGCTCCTTAGGTATCTCTTCTGGTATTCTTCTAACTAACGATCATGTGCGTGTTCTGCTACTTCTTGGTATTTTAGATTTATTTATCTACTGACTTTCCATTATAAAAGATAAGAATTTATCTCACTTATCTTCCCTTATGCATTAACATTTTCACTTTCCTCCTTCTAATATAATTTTAATATTTTTCTGAACTTCTACTCAGGCTCTTTTTTAACTCTTAAGTCTAAATGTTGTTCACCTCTGAGTCCAGTAGTATAGACCTTGATTATATTTCTTATTCAAATGTTTGTTTTTGCATTTGCTTGCCTTTCCAATAGCTTTGTAGTATATTTCTTATTCCAACTTTCCACACAGATGAGTCTGTCAGATCATCTATTAGCTCTGTCCTCCCTCTTGGAACCTGCTGCAAGTTTCTGTTTGTTTTTTACTCCCTTTTTTGGAGTGAAGCTCGTCCTCAGTCGCTCCTGAGAAGAGGCACATGAGAAGACACTTTCGAGACCTCCTCTGCTCCAAGTGTTTTATTCCACTTCATACTTCAGATGGTTTGTAGTGTGTTGCCTGCCAGGGTGTAAGCATTATTCCATCGTCTTCCAGCATCCACTGCTGCTGCTAAAAAGTCTGAGGTTTTTTGACTCTTCGTCCTTTGTATGTGACTGGGTTTTTCTCTGCAGAAAGCTTTTGGGAAGTTTAGGAAAGCATTATAATGTTATGGCCCAGCCTTGGACAAGACTGGGTGGGCTCAAACCCTGGTTCTCTCACATATTAAGTGTGCTTAGCCATTGTGATTCAGTTTTGTCATCTATAATTGGGAGTTCCCACATTAAATATAAAATCAATCCAAGAAGAAATGTAGCGCCTTTAGCATGGTCATTGGGAGACAGAAAGCACTCCCTAAGTGCATCCTACTGCTCTTCCCAGGGTTCTGAAGTCTCATCATTTTTCACCTGACTTTGTGCCTTGTTTCACCCATTGTGCTAGGCAGTTGGTGGCCCTTTATAATCAGGATGTACATGTCATGCGTACAGTTTTGAAATTTTCACCAATAGGTCATAGTACTATCTGAATGCCTTATTTCACAGAATTTGCACAGTAATTAAGTGAAACTCAATATATGTAAACATCCTTTCAAATGTATCTAGTGCTAGTTAAAGGAATATGGCATGAGAGGCATTGTCTGATTTTGGAACACAAAGGCTATGTGGGGGTCTTTGGAAAGAGGCTTTCTTTGCCATAGCTAGAGGAGGAAGGATGTATTCCTTACCTCCCCCTTTTCCCCACATAAAAAAGATGATAGCTTCAGGAAGCAGTTAGAGGCTGGAAAACTCTCCAAAGTGTTTTTCATTCAAAATGACGAAAATAATTTGAAGCATAAACTGAACTAGTACTAGCAGAGTAACATAGTCATCGTGTGCTGTGATACTAGTATGGGAAAGTGCATTTCAAATGCCAAGTAAATGACTTTGAGCTGAGTTTTTAGAAACCAGCCTGTCAGTTGGAAGCCTGCTCTATTAATTATTCTCTCTGTGCTGTTATTTTCCTGTACCTTCTCTTCCCCTCATTTTCCCTTCCTCCCTGCCAGGCACTCTCATACTCTGGCTGATCTCTAGTCCATTGGAAAACTTACCTTCCTGTGTCAGTCTCCACAAGGCTAGAGGTGGCCGCAGGGGTTTGGCAGTGAAGCCAGGTTACACTGCAGTGGGAGGAAAAAGAAAAGTGGAATTCAGTTACCTCTGCTTGCAGCAGAGGGAGGCAGAGGGAGGTCTGGAGAAGCTCAGGCCAAACTGGGCTAGCATTAAGAAAGACAGGACTAGGCCAGGCGCAGTGGCTCACGCCTGTACCTCATCTCTACTAAAAATACAAAAATTAGCCAGGCATGTTGGCAGATGCCTGTAATTCCAGCTACTCAGGAAGCTGAGGCAGGAGAATTGCTTGAACCCGGGAGGCGGAGGTCGCAGTGAGCAGAGATTGCACCATTGCACTCCAGCCTGGACAGCAAGAGTGAGACTTCATCTCGATAAAAAAAAAAAAAAAAAAGAAAGACAGGTGGGGACAGAGCTCAATGGTTAGCTGCCAGCCTCAGATTCCAGCTCTTCAGCAAGTCACAGGGTGTTTATCCAAGACCCATTAGGATTCTGTTAAACTACTGATAAACCTAATGCAATACGGAGCTACAATGAATGGTCAGTAGTGGGAGGGATACTTAAAAAACTAACACTAAAAATCAGAAGGTTTAATATGCAGCATGCAATATATGCACAATGGTCCCACAGTGGCTTTGGGTTATTAGCACAACAAACATGGGAAGGGCTAAAGAGACCATTTTGAAGAATGATGTTAGTTCTCAGCTGCAGTTGGTGTGGCCACTGTGGTGAGCCCTGACTCAGTCTCCCTAAAGTAGGTCTGTTGGAATCTTATCAGAAGGAACTTAACCTTCATAGCTCTCTATGATAGGATAATATATGGATATGCCATGGAGAAAATAGAATTGGTGTTTTTAAGTAACCTTGTAATTTAAATAACATACAAATTACACTTTCCTTGAGGGAGGATTTCTTCTGAATTGGACATTTATTGGGCACCTGCTATGTCCTAGACACTGTTCTGGGCGTTGAGGATGCAAAAGTAAGCACGTTGTCCTTGCTCTTGGCAAGACGGTTGCTCTGTCGAGAAGCTCTGTCTACCCTGTGGCCACAGTGAGAGCATCTGGAATTCTCTCCTAGCCCTCTTCATGTAAAAATGTTGATCTGACCTTTTTCATGTAAAAAAATGTACAAGTGGTTCCATTTGTTTTTTCAGTTTTAAATATTATTATTATGCTTTTGTGTTAATTGAGGACCTTTCTGTCAAGAAGAGAAGGCACATTTCACACTGATTCTGCCAAGTTTCTCCCGCTTTTTGAGGAAATGTGAAGGATACATTTTTATTCCCACCGAACTAACGAAAAAAAAAATCAATGGTTTTGGGGAAATGAACATTAAAAAAATTGGAGTTAGACTTTGTATCAAATGAATTTGCAGATGTATTAAAGATTTAAAATGTTTTCAAAAATGAAGAAAGAAGAAAGAAACCAGAATAGCACTGCAACTCAGGAAATAGAGTTTAAGTATATATTTATACGTATATATATTTATATACATATATATAAATATATAAATTGAGGTCTAAGGATAAGTGGCGGAAGAGGATTGTAGGCATGGGACTGGGCCATGGGCAGCCCTGAATTCGCTTACTTAAAAAAGAAAAAATGATGGACCATGGGTTCATCCTAAACGGAGATCAAGGGCTTTGAGCAGCAAGGATGATGTGACTTCCTTTACCCTCCATTCGTGCTACTGGTTTTGTAAGTGAAGCCTATTTCTAGAGAATAAACAACATGTGTACATGTTAGTGCTAAGAACTTGACGACAGCTGAGATTTGACCCAGGAAGACAGATGAGAGTGAGAAAAGCTTACAGAAAAAAGCAATTGTCTATAATAAGGGGATGGTAACAGCACAGATGTGTTCATTCTACTTTGCAGAGTCTCTCTGCCTTAGATGCCTCAGGGGTGACACCAGGGATAGTTGATTCAAGCTGCACCCCCATTGAAATGCATCTGGCCCATATACAGCAGGAAGCCCTGTATCCTTGCAGCTTAAATCCTAATTCAAGGTTTGAATTGGTGAAGATTGTCTTCCTTAAGCTGAAAACATCCTGAGGATTTTTACTAACTTTTAATTATGGAGACGAACTTACTTTAGTAGCATAAAGAGTCTAAACAAAACACAACCCCGGAAACCCTTTAAGAAAATTTAAAGCTTTTAATTGTAATGAGTTACATATAAACTTGTAAATGGTATAATTAGTTTTCATTCTTTTTCTCAAGAGCCTAATATTCCAGAGAAAGGAGAAATAATCAAGCTAAAGGATTTTTTTAATGGTCTCTTTGCATATTTGGGACATTATAGAAAGGCAGTTACAAAATATCATTGCGAAGATTTTCTTTTTAACTTTATTTTGTGTGAACCCTGACACAGTCTGGGGATGCAGGGAGCACATTTACCATGCTGCTGCATGCGCAGTCTCTCCTTTTTCTAGCTTTTCATGGTTGTTGTATATGAAAGGAGTAAGTTTAATCTTTGAGGAATCAGAATTCTGGACTTACACTTTTGTTTTAGCTTCTTCTTACATTATGATTCCTCTTTCACTGTGTCCCTTTTTACTTCCAGCTGTAAACATTCAGTATGAGTTCCATTTATCTGTTAAATGTTTTCCTCATCTAGAGATTGAAGCGTGTCATTAGAATAAATTGCTGAGATTGGTAGGAGGATTCTAAGATAAGTAAGAATTAAAGTGAAATGAAGGCAGGGCATAGTGGCTCACATCTGTAATCCCAGCACTTTGGGAGGCTGAGGTGGGTGGATCACTTGAGGTCAGGAGTTCAAGGCCAGCCTGGCCAACATGGTAAAACACCATGTCTACTAAAAATATAAAAAATTAGCCTGGCATAGTGGCACGCTCCTGTAATCCCAGCTACTTGGGAGACAGAGGTTGCAGTGAGCCAAGATCCTGCCACTGCACTCCAGCCTGGGCAAAAGAGTGAGACTCCATCTCAAAAAAAAAAGAAAAGAAAAGAAAAGAAAGAAAAGAAAAAAAAGTGAAATTAACATCCTGTCAATATGCCGCATTAACGGAACCTGAAGTAAAAAGTTGGGGCTTGGTGATCTCTGGGATTTGTTCTCTACTCTGTCATTTCTTGATATTTATTTTAACTTATTTCCTCACCTTTTCTCATCTCTGCTTTGGCTAGATGTTGTACTCAGCACCCACCAGGAAAACCATGCCTTGGGATGAATCTTTACCTGAAATGTTTGTTTCGTTTCTGCTTGCCGGTGTATGTTCATAGTGTAAACACATTTGCTGTCCTCTTATCTAGAGATGCAGAATTAATCCATGGAAAGCATGTGGTAATTTTTATATGACATTTAGATGTCAGCAGCTGTCACTTTCATTCCTTTGAAGTACCGTGGGCAGTAAACTAGAGCTGAATTATGCAATTCAACCTGGTTTCTAACTCAGTCTTTTTTGTGACTCTCCTATTCCTATAAAAATAATAGTAAAGGTCTTATAACTTATGAATTAACTGGTGTCCAGTTCCCTAAGAGATTTTTTGCCTTCGAAAGTCCAATGTAGAGCTCCTTTATAGCTGCTTTGCTTCTAAGTAGAGACTCAATTATCACCTCGTAAAGATCCCTGGCTTCAGCCCATCTCCATATGTGTTATCGTGGCCATATAGAATGCAGGGCCTGCCAACAAAATACTGTTCTAATGTCAGACAGCAGAATGGTACTTACAGTCCAAGTCTTCCTAAAGATTAAATGTTTTAATCACTTGCCTTAAAGTTGTGTCTATGATACACAGTTGACCTTGAACAACACGAGTCTGAACTGTGTGGTCCTCTTAACACATAGATTTTTTTTTCAGTAAAAGTTATACCTAATGCTCCTGCTTCTCCTGCCTTCCCTTCTGCTTCCTCCACCTTTTCACCTCTGCCACCCCTGGGCCAGCAGGACTAACCCCTCCTCTTCCTCCTCCTCCTCCTCAGCCTACTCAAGGAGAAGATGGTGAGGATGAACACCTTTATGGTGATCCACTTCCACTTCATGAACAGGATATAGATTTTCTCTTTCTTATGATTTTCTTAATAACATTTTCTTTTCTCTAGAATGCTTTATTGTAAGAATACAGTATATAATACATATAACAGATTGAATATGTGTTAATCATCCGTTTATGTTACCAGTGAGACTTCTGATCAACCTTAGGCTACTGGTAGTTAAGTTTTTGGGGACTCAAAGTTAAATTCACACTTTTGACTGTGCAAGCATTGGTGTCTCTAACATCCCCATTGTTGAAGGGTCAACCATAGTTTCACATGCTCACACACACATCCCCCCGGCAGTTCAGACAGCTAGAATCTCACTGAATAAGTATTTCACTCTCAAATATTTGGAAAGACATGGATAGTGAATTCAGAGCTTATCAGTGCTGTCTCTTTTGTTTGAAATTCATTGCTTTATATGTTTCTGAGATGAGTAAACTGAAATTCTTATGAAAAACCTACTTTTGTTACCATGACCTGTGGTAACTCCTTATAGACTGTAATGGGATTATGTCCCTCCACTCAAATCAATCTATCTCCACTCACTGGAAAATGTCATTTTCTAAAAGTAAATGTGACAAGCTTTTGAAAATCTAGCTCTTACTCCCCCATCCAAATGGTGCCCAGGCTTTTCTACAGTGATGACCCAGCCACTCAAATGTTTCCTTTAATTCATATGTTTTTCTAATAGCACCGGGAAGAGATGGCTTATATTTCTCTTCATTTACATTTTTTTTTGGCAGGAATCTAGCTAAGGTTGTCATGTCTCTCTGAATTGGTGACAAATGTTGATAGAACTCTGTAAATGTATTTTTATAAGCAGGCTGAATTGCATTTGATGTGATGGCCTTAATCTGACACTGTTGATCTTTTATAAATTGAGAAATCAGAACAAGTAATTTTGTACAGAAAGAAACTTAGCTGTAACTGATTGTACTTTATGAGAGATTAAAATAGGAAATGTCATTTAATATGCTATAGTTACTTTTTTTATTTTGTAATCAGAAAAGTACTTCAAAAAGACTGGTTTTTTTTCCCCCTAGACCCTCTGTTAAATGTAATTATCCAGAATTCCCTCAACCACTAAAAATGATAAGGTAATAAACATTTACCAAACCCCAACTCTCTGGCAGACATTCTAGTAGGTACATAGTACCTACCCTTAACAAATTCAGAGTCTAGTGGGAAGATTTGTATTTAAATGAATATGATGTGACACTTACTAAAATTATAGAATTCACAGGGTACAGTGATGGCATGAAGGAATTGGAACATGTTAAAATTATGTATTTCTTTTTTGTAAAAGATACCATTAAGAGAGTGAAAATCTAACCGTAAAATGGGAGTAGATTTTCTTCATACATATACTGGCTAAAAACTCGTACCTAGGATGTATAAAGAGCTCCCAAAAATCAATAAGGAAAAGACATATAATCCAATAGGAAAAAGAACCAAGCAACAGAATGAAGAACTACTTCACAGAAGTGTGCATCCAAATGGCCAGTAAACATGTAAAAACATACTTGTCTGCATGAGTCATTAAAGAAATGTAAAATCAAACCATAATATGATACCACTCTACACGCACCAGCATGGCAAAAATTAAGAAGAGAGAAAACATTTTGGCAAAGATGTGGAACAAAAAGGAACTCTCTTGCACCATCTGCAGGAGTGTAAATTGGCAAAATACCTTTGGACAATTCTTTGTCATTATCTACTGAAGCTTGCTATATGCACACCTGATAACCTGTGAATTCTACACCTAATTATGTACTCTATAACTAGGTTTTGATGAGAACCTGACTGGAGTAAACGTAAAAAGAAAAGAAAGATAATGTTGTTGAGAAAATGAGTGTAGCTACATTTTTAAAAAATGAAAATATTATCCAGATACTACCTGGAAAATAACCAGCATCTGAAAGAAAATATAGGGCCCAAAAAGAGTATTTTTTTAATGTTTTTGAGACAGGGTCTATGCTGTGTTCTCCAGGCTGGGGTGCAGTGGTGTAATCATGACTTATTGCAGCCTCAACCTCCCAGGCTCAAGCAATCCTCCCACTTCAGCCTCCCGAGTAACTGGGACTACAAGCAAGCACCACCACACCCAGCTTATTTTTAAACTTTTTTTAGAGACACGGTCTCCTTATATTGCCTAGGCTTGGGGCATATTTTTAATGGAAGACATTATAGCAATTTTTTTTTCTGATGAGAATGATTCGCTAAAGAGAAAAAAACCCAAGTAATACAGGAGAATGGGGGATCATTGCAAGAAACAAGTCCTCAAGTAGACGGATAAGAAGGATTGGAATACAGTGTACACATCTGGCTGGGTTAGGAAACAGTTTATCTGCATAAAAGATAATTATAATTTTTTAGACAAAAGTGATTAAGAGCATGGAAGACAGAAAAGAAGGAATAGATATGCAGAGTGAGCACATGGAATCAACACAGTCCTTCAGTCCTTTAGTCTCCATGTATAGAGGAAGACCATCCAGAAAATGGTTCTCAAACTTGAGCATGTATCAGAATCATTTGTAGGACTTGTCAAAACACAGATTGCTTTGCCCAGGGCCCAATCCACAGAATTTCGGACTCAGTGGGTCTAGGATTGAATCTGAGAATTTGCATTTGTAACACATTCCTAGGGGATGCTGGTACTGCTGGCTCTGCTGTTCCTGAAAGTATTCCCTGAGGTTCAGGAGTATTCACATCACCTAGAAGTTTATTAGAAATGTAGAATGTCTGGCCCCATTCTAGACCTATTGCATCAGACTCTGCATCTTAACAAGGGACTTATTTACACGTTGATGTTTGAGAATCACCATTTAGGACAGTGTTTTTCAGCTTTGCCCCAAAGTGATTTCAACGTACAGCTATGAGAAGTGAGAAGAGCTGGTTTAGGATGACTCTGGGTTATTGTCTGCATGGCTAAGTGAATGCAAGAATGTATGAGGAAGAGAAGTTGTGTACAGGTCGACATCGTTCTGTTTTTGACATGTTGTATTTGAAAGTTCCTTTGGGACATCAGATGAAGCTATTCAGTTGATTATTTAGATCTGAAGTCCAGGAGAAAGATGCGATAGTGAGTTACAGATTTGAGTGTCATCAGCATGGAAGTAATAATTAAAGTTATGGGTGTTGAAGACATTAGCTCAAGAGGATAAGAAAAATAACAGGGGGAGAAGGAAAGCCGATGACCAGAGATAGGGGAAGAGGAGACGACAGAGGAAATGGGAGAAGAGTAGGGCAAAAGGTTTGAGCAAAAGCCAGGGATGGTGGGATGGGGAAGCTAAGGGCCGAGCGAGTTTTCAAAAGATGAAAGGATTTAATGATGTTTTATGCCTCAGGAAAGTCCAGTAAGAGAAACTGAGAAGTATCAGTTATTTGACCATCGGGACGTCACAAGAGGCCCTGCCACATGCAGGTCAGGGCAAGGGTAGCTGCAAATACCCAGGGGCAGAGGTGTCCCCAATAAGTGGGAGACACAGAGTGGGAACATCAGATATTGACAAGCTTTCCAAGAAGCTGAGAAGTACAGAAAAGGCCAAAGTGAGCTCTAGAAGGAGGTTCAGGGTGGAAGGTGAGTTTTCCACACAGAGAAGACTGGGATCTTGCCATTTGCCTTGGGAAAGAGCTAGTGATAAGGCAGGGAGTGGCTACTGAACCAAGATGGCAGGAGCATAGGATGCAGGACATTGGTGGAGCTTGGCTTCAGGAGGAGCCAGAAGTAAACATGAGTAGAAATGAATTCGTAGTTGGAGGGAGTTTATATACCTCATAGACTTTATTTTCTCTAGAAAGTAGAGGTCAAAGTCATTTGCTGGGAGGGGTCTTGAAGATTTTTAAAAAATTTTCATATACTTTCACAACAGATTAAATTCCTTTAATCTATATGTAAAATGTCTAATATACCTAGACTTTATTGTGTATAAAACATTCATTGTGAAATAACACACTTCCAGATCCACTCCAGAAAAAATTATACTTTGTCCATTAAGAATATTCAACATTGAATTCCTACCCAACATCCTTGTGCTTTGAATTTTATTCTCCTCCCACTCTTCCTCCCTGTTTCATCTGTCACTAAAATTTCTTTATATTTTTGTCTGGATTATTTCTCATTGTCTCTTCTATTTATTAAGCTGATTGTTGGAGTGTTTGTTCTCATAATATTTTATTTCCAATATCTTGAAGGACTTTCACTCTATCTATTCTCACCATTCCTAGCCCATTTGAATGAATTCTTTTCAAGCAAGATTTCTGAATGGCAAATCTCTCTTCATATATATATACACTCATACACACACACACACACACACACACACACACAAACACATGCTCATATGTTCTTTTTTCTGAGATGGAGTCTCGCTCTGCCATCCAGGCTGGAGTGTAGCAGTGCAATCTCGGCTCACTGTAACTTCTGCCTCCTGGGTCCAAGTGAATCTCCTGCCTCAGCCTCCAGAATAGCTGGGATTACAAGCATGCGCCACCATGCCTGGCTAACTTTTGTATTTTTAGTAGAGTCAGGATTTCGCCATGTTGTCCAGGCTGGTCTCGAACTCCTGACCTCAATTGATCTATCCACCTTGGCCTCCCAAAGCGTTGGGATTACAGGCGTGAGCCACCGTGCCTGGTCTCTCTTCATATTTTTAATCAAATGAAAGTAGTTATGTTTTTGAGTTACAAAGATGATATATTCTTATACAGAAATATGAGCCATATCTAGTAGAAAGTAAAATAGTTTCTATTTGTGTGTGTGTGTCTATGGTACTTCCTGAGATCCGTCATGTAGAGCCCCAGTGAAGCTGATTGGAAACAATTTGTCTGCTAATCCTGGATAAGAGACCTGGAAGGAACAGGCTGTTTTGCCAGCTTGAACTTTTTCTCTTTTGTGAGTTGTTCTTGTGCAACCCAATGTAAAAACTACATAACTCTTTTTAACTCTAGGTCATCGTAGGGTATAGTTTTTTGTTTTTTTTTGTACTATAAATTGTTGAAGAATGTGATTCCAGAAGTGTAATGGAGTTGCCTTCCACCTTGCAGATTTAGGCTTTGAGGCTTGCTGTGGAGAGCATGAAGCCCACAGCAGAGATGGTTCATTTGCTGGTGGATGGAGGCCCACTGCAGCCTCCCAGTTACTGACAGACAGAGAGAAGGGGGCAGGGAATGAGAGGGGCCTACTTGAGGGCCCTGGGCCTGAACCTGCTGGAGGTGGAAAGGACCTCCTCCCCTCAGCAGACTCAGAGGATGGGCAGGACACAGAAAACTGAGGCTCAAAAAGATGAAGCTAATAATTCAAGGTCATTCACTAGTGGTTTTGTAGATACTGAATGCAAATCCAGGTTGGTCTAACTTAAAACCTTAGCCCTTAATGGGAATAGACTTCAATCTTTATGGTACTTCCTTTGTTGTAAGCACTCAGAAGAAGGTAATAGATTCATAGTGGCTGGGGTTTGGGAGTCAGCTGTGTTTTATTTGCATACATTGCCCAGGGATTTGTTTGTGGCTTAAAGATTAAAAAGAGAGAAGAAAGCCCAGAAACTAGCTTCAGTCACAGATGTGAACCCTAGCTTAAAAGGAGATAGACATATGGGATTTTTTTTCAACTCTTCATCCTTCACCTTCCACCCTTACTACTCTAAGATGACTTGATGCTATGTGACAGCCCATTCATTGGTCTCAGTAAATTATGTATGAAGAAATCAATTGACTTGAAAAATTGGGATGCTGGCCTATATTACTATATGTATATTATTATTTATGAACTGTGTAGAAGTAAAGCTAACAGTTGCTGCCTGGAAAAAAAATGGTATGGTATATCATGTCAAATATCATGAGTTCTTAATTAGCAGCTTTTGAATTAAAGGGGGAGGATATTAGTTATTATTACCTCTACTTAAAGAAAAATACTTTGATCGGTGGTTGTTCTAAGTGGTTTTTATATTTCTTTCAGATGTCGCCCATTTAATGTGGTTTGAAAGACTCTATGTTTGGCTTCAGTGTTTTGAAAAATACATCTTGTACCCAGCACTAATTTTGAATGCCCTCACTATTGATGCATTTTTAATAAGCAATCACCGGAGACTTGGTACCCAGTAAGTGGTTAATGGTTTATCCTCATAATGATTTGGGTCACATTTTCAAAATTGAGTGAATTTTCTGTAAACAGTTTGCAGAAGAAGCCAACCTTTACCGACTGTTATTGGCCATGTAAAAATAAGCCATGGTGGTCTTTTACTCAAAACCCACTGGAGCTAGACAGTTATTGTAGAGTGACTGGGGTGCAAATGAAGTTAGATCTGCTTGAAATGATGTTGTGAATAAATGTCAGTAGATTTGAAAATCATCCTGCAGAAGCTTAGTCAGTGAGCCTTAATAAGAAGACGGAAGCACAGTGTGAGTCCAGGATTCCTGGAGTTCTTAACATCATGCTTAGAGCTTTATGAACTGCCTCGTGTCATTTCATTTAGCAAATACTCTATCATTTTGTGCTTGTGGGAGGGAGAAATTAATCACTGTCACTGCTGTCTCTGAATCTATCAAGAGAAGACTCATAATTTAAAAACTGGCACAGAGACTTCATACTGTCAAGATGCCATGTCTTTCAAAGCATTAACAATGTACAGTCGAGTTACTGGTTTCATATATTAAAATTAATTCTTAATTTACAACATGGAAATCTCCTTGATAGTCTGTAGATTTGTCATTCCGATGAAAGGTGAAAGTTGCTGGTCAAAAAAGTTGTTAGAGTAGAGGATATAAAAGAGTTTCTTTCCCAGATTTGCTCATTAGTCACGTTGCTTAAACACTATGTATCCAAGTCAACCCTAATGCATAATCCCAAACATACTAATTCAAACCTGCTCTTCCTTTCAGGATGTCATAAGGACAAATTAATTAATATTCTTCAAAGATTGAGCAGGCTAAGATAAAAGGCATTTTAATACTCTGTTAGACTTTGAGTAGATTCATAGTCACACAAAGCAGACACTAAATGAAATGATCCTATAACCTGTCCTGATTGGACTCTGCCTTCCTTCTAGTCCAGACCTGTTTCTGTTAGATCAGGGCAAGAATTCTATGTCCTTTGATACTTAAAATTCTAGACTTCAAATCCAGGGATGAGAATTACTCTCACTGGATTTTAAAAAGCAGATGGCTGGACTTCAGACCCCTTATACAGTTTAGGTGGGACCTGATCTAGGAGATGGTCAGAATTAGAACATCATGAGCTTCTCTAGGGCAGGAATTCCCAGCATGGTACAGTCCTAGTTGACCCTGTGACTCCCCCCGAGAACAAGGCAGAGCCTCAGTTTCTTGAATGGGGATACACATTCAAAGCCAGAGTAGCAAAGAAGGTACGAGTGCCACTCTGGGAATTCCAGCTAAAGGATTTCAAGTTTTACCTATTCAACTTCAGGACAAGGACCTTGAGCTAAGCATGTGGGGTTGAGGCCAAGTTGTTAGAGAAGGCAGATGCAAGGGCTAAGACTCCAGCAGAGTCAAATAAACAGTTCAGGGAGGGTCCATTTGGAAGTAATACTATTCTCCATCCCCTGTAATTTTTTTCTAGACACTAAAGTCAGAAAGGTGCACCTTACCTATATAGTTCTGAATATCCTCAATGCCCAGATGATAACATCAGCAATTGTTTCACTTGGAACCCAGAACTGGAAATCCCTTTCTATTCCTGATGCATCTGCAGAATTAAACACAAAACATTTTTTGAGGTTTCAGGCACCCTACTAGACCAACTGTTCTCAAACAGGATAGCAGGAAACCCTGTGTCAGTGTCACCTTGAGACCTTTTCTAAACTAGAGAAGTCTAGCCCCTCCCTGTGATTTTTGAGAACCATTGTACTAAATAGTCACAGAGTGAAGTTTTCAACAGCAGGCATTGTTTCTTATTTAACTATTCAATAGCAAACCACTAGTAAGTGTTAGAAGGATGAATGCATGAACAACCAAGTAGGGGTTTGGTAAATTAATGAGTTGGTGAACTGGGGTAGCTTGTTAGGTGTTTGTTAGGTGTTTCTGTTTCTTAGAGAATCTAAGAGGATTCTCTCCATCTGTTCCAGGGCATTGTTCACCAATTGTTACCTCAGCCTTTATAAAACCTTCAGCTAAGTGTGGTATATCTTCACGTAACATCCTGGATAAGTTCTTGAAAACTGTGACTTTAATCAAAACCAATACAAAACCAAATAAAACAAATTTTACTATAGGCTAATTGATAGAAACAAGAGTTAAGTTCCATAGCATATTTCTGGTCACAAAAACATCACCAAACTTCTAAATAAAGACCAAAACACTTCTAATGTTAAACATTGAAATAAATGTGAATGATACATACATTTAGGAAAGATTAATACAAACAAGTAAGATAATTATTTTCCCAAATAGTCCAATTCAGTGTATCCAGTGGCTGGAGCCTGTCCTGGCAGCCCAGGGTGCCCAGTGGGAACCCATGCTGGACAGGACGTCTCCTATTGCAGAACACACTGGCACCCACGCTCACACTGACTCACACTGGACCATGTCAGCACATCAGAGCACCTACTGTGCACACCTTTGGGATGTGTGAGGAAACCGGAGAACTCGGAGAAAAACCCACACAGACATGAGGACAATGTACAAACTCCACACCGACAGTGGGGTCCTGGCCAGGAATCCATTTTTTTTCCCCATCAATGTTATACTGAAACAACATTGAAAGAAGCAGCATTATTTGAGGACCTGCTGTATACAATGATCTATGAGCCATTAATGGTAGCCGTTCCTATTGCGATGTTATAAAAGTCATGCGCGTGAGTCCTTAAGATCTCCCTCAGCTTCAACCAGTCATCCCTACTAAACATCAAATGGATGCAGGTCATGGAACGCTGGTCACAGAAACAGAAAGTTAGATTTGCTTCTCATCTGGATTTTGCCTGAATCACCCAGAAAATCAGCAGTCTCCCCTGAAAACCACAATATCCCTAAGTCTTCAGATACGTTATCATTGGGGTTTCTCCACAGGGCTTTGGCTATCCCACAGGGGTTTTTGTACCTTGGGCTGTTGTCAAAGGCAAATGGACCTGAAGTCATTTTTTCCTATTGTATTTTCATCCTGGGTATTAGTTGTGCACTGGAAAAGGAAGGCCAGTTATGGAGCAGTGTTCAGCCTTGCTGCAGGAACACTGAGGGCTCTGAGTTGAGGCTAAAGACAAACTTCCCCATCTGAAGTATGCATTGGAAGCAATTGCTAGTTTTTCTCAGATGCCAAGTCCAAGCCTGCCGTACAAGGCCTTGGGCAAACCTCACCTCACACATGCTGCGGCAAGGTGGAAACAGCTGCAGTCCTAGGTCTGAAGGCACAAAAAACAGCAGATTGAGGCATATGGAATTTCCAACATTTTTTTATGACAAAAATGACAATTTTGTACTTCTTAAATAACCTCATTCTGAGATAAGATATTCATAATGCTGCTAAGGGTCCTGAGTCCAAGATTCTTCTATGTTTAGGGAAATGGAGGCATGGCCCCAGTTTTCTATACTGAGCGGGGGAAAGAAAGCCTCTCTCTTACAAGTGCAATCATCTTCTAGAAATGTTCCCACCTCTGTCTTGCAGTTGCCAAATATCCTAGCACATTAGAATTGGAGGGAATCTGGTGAAAATGTGCAGTGCCTTTCTTCAGAAAGCCAGGCCCTTCAAGAAGGCACTTGCCTGCTCTCTGGGGCTACATTGTGATGTGATCATTTGCCCTCCAATCTCAAGATGGATTGTTCATTGTTGACCTTATCATCTGGAGAATTGTACACATGACACATACTCCCTACGTGGGTAGATAATAACAATCTAACTCCTTAGGCAAGAGCACTCAGGACTTCAGTCCTCAAAGCAAAGTCCTAGGAGGCTATTTCTTCGCCTGTTTTGCTGAGCTCCTTAACTGAAAAGGCCCATTCTGTGGGGGAAGAAAACATTGATGATATAATTTTAAACAACAAAAAAGGGACAGCAGAAACCTTATGTTCACTAGGATGACAAATATGCTGAGAAGCATTAAAAGTTAATATGTAGAAATAGAAAAGGCTTTATGAAGATACTGGATTATTTTCTCTATTCGGAATTTCCTATCTGTTGTTATGTCACTGTTCCAGTTGGATTCTTTTCTCATGAAGAGGCATACACTGAGCTGACTCTAGCAGGGGCAGCATGTTGCCTGTTTTCTCATTTGGCACGAGGCTTTCTGGGAAATGTCCATCATCACTGCAGCAGTGAATTCAGACAAGCTCAGAAGGAGCTCTGTGCCCTTGCTGAAGAACATGAGGGACTTTGAAAAGCATGTGATGGAAAGAAAACGTCTGTTGTCATGGCAAAGACAATGTGCTTGAGAGTCACTCAGGACTGAATTTCTATTTATGTTCTGCCCCTTTGAGACCTTAGACAAGTTTCTCAAATTCCTTGATACTCAGTTTATATCCCTGTAAAATGCAGACAATAACGGAGCCCCCTAGATTGACGTTTTGTGCCTGTAAAGTGCGTAATGCACCATCAATTCTGGAGAAATGTGAGCGAATGAAACTCACCTAGCGGTTTGCCTGCTGTCATTGATTGCATCTTTGCTTTTGTTTCCAACAGCTGGGACATTTTTCTGATGATCATTGCTGGCATGAAACTGTTGCGGACTTCATTTTGCAACCCAGTTTACCAGTTTATTAACTTGAGCTTCACTGTCATCTTTTTCCACTTTGACTACAAAGATATTTCAGAGAGCTTCTTACTGGATTTCTTCATGGTGTCCATTTTATTTAGCAAGGCAAGTGAATTAGCTATTTTCTTCATTTTAACATTTTAAAGGGAGCTGTTCTCATCAAGTGATTTAAGAGTTTATAACTTATTCTTTATTAAAAAGTTATGGGAGGATATGAAATTGAATTATACATGTATATTAAACTCTGGCTGCCGTTTGGGGAAAATTGCCCATGGAATGTAAGTACGCCATGTTATTTGCTAAAAATCACTAATTAAAATGAATTAGCCATTAGTGTGACTTGAAATTTTATTACCTTCTTCTCTGTTAACAATCTCATTATAAAACTTTCCTAGATCTTAAAATGCTATGAATTAAAGATTAGCAACCAAGTTCTCTGGTCCCTCCCTCCCTCCCTTCCTTCCTCCCTCCTTTCTTTCCTTCCTTCCTGCCTGCCTGCCTGCCTGCCTTCCCACCTTCCTGCCTGCCTGCTTTCCTTCCTTTTTTCTTCTCTTTTCTTTTTGCCTCCTGAAGTAAATATAAAGAACTGGTACGCAAGAGCAGGGTCTCTTGGAGTATTTCCAACATGCTTAGCTTGTGTGAAGTCAAGATTTTATCTGTTGAGCAAATTTATACATGGGCAATGAGAAATCCTACTTATAATTCAGGCAAATATATGAGGCTCGTATCTAATGTTTAGTTAATGGGAGAGAAATAAAATCCTCTGGATACTTGGGAGTTCTCCATGACCATATTTAGCCTGATCACTGTAATGAAACCTAGGTTTGTAAGCAGAAACAGAAACAAATTTGGAACAACTCTTGGTAAATAAACTCAGTGATGAGGCAACCTCTTCCGCGTGGTGTTCACACTCACAACCCCAGCTGAATACAGCAGCCATGGGGTTTCTTGTGGGGACTGACTTCAGCAACACCTTTCCCCTTTTAGTTAATAATCTTTTTAATTGTAAGGTTTTCTAAATTTTAAATTTAAAAAATTTTTTCACCTCTTAATCAGTTCTGTTCATCTTTATTTTATTTCTATTACTTACCTTTTCCTTCTACTGCCTTTCTCTTGGATTCTCTTAGGTAACAAAAATCAGAAACTCTTGTATCGTACTAAAGATGCCTCATAAGTAATTGCCACCGCCCCATCATTGCACGTGAATTTCTTCGTTTATTATTTTAGAGAAAGAGTCTCAGCCTCACTCCTTCACAAACACAATGCCACTCACAGGCTGGAGTGCAGTGGCACAATTATTGCTGACTGCAGCCTCCAACTTCTGGGCTCAAGTGATCCTCCTGCCCCATCCTCCTGAGTAATTAGGACCACAGGCATGCACCACCACCCCTGGCTAATTGTTTTAAAGACTTTTTGTAAAGATAGGGTCTTGCTATGTTGCCTAAGCTTGTCTCCAACCCCTGGCCTCAAGTGATTCTCCTACCTTGGCCTCCCAAAGTGTTGGGATTACAAGCATGAGCCACTGCACCTGGCCGCCAATTTCCTCTTATAACTCCAATTGGGCGCTAATTTTCAGTCACCTACATCCGTCTTGTGTCATCTTCCGTTGGTTTCTCACTATTACTTCTGCAGCCTGCCCCAATTTCTGTATTTTATTGTAGACCCTGGCCTTGGTCAAACATTTGTTTCCTGTTTGCTGAGTTCTGTTTTGTTCTGATTAACTTATCACATTTTTCTTACTGTTCAAATCACAGACTTCCATAAGCGATTTTCCTTCCTTACGTATCAAATTCTGTTATCTTACATAATAAATGTAGCATTATATCCTATAATCTTTAAACTATTTGTGAAGTTACTAGAAATTATTTCACTGCTTGCAGGAGTAAGAGTTTATCATCAGATGTAAAATGTGGCCTGGCGCAGTGGCTCACGCCTGTAATTCTAGCACTTTGGGAGGCTGAGATGGCAGATTGCTTGAGCTCAGGAGTTCGAGAGCAGCCTGGGCAACATGGCGAAACCCAGTCTCTACCGAAAGTACAAAAATTAGCCAAGAGTGGTGGCATGTGCCTGTTGTCTCAGCTACTTAGGAGGCTGAGGCAGGGGAATTGCTTGAACCCAGGAGGTGGAGGTTGCAGTGAGCCAAGGTCGTACCACTGCACTCCAGCCTGGGTGGCAGGAATGAAACCCTGTCTCAAAATAAATAAATAAATAAATATGTAAAATGTGCCAGAAGGAGTTCAATCCTGACTCAGGCATTATTTACATTTTGACACAATGATGTTTTTATTCCTTTCTGAGCCTCAGTTTCCTGTAAAATGGAAAATAATGCCTTTTTTTAAAAAAAAATATTAAAATGAACAGAATGAGAAGGAGCTATTTATCAATATAAATAGGAGGATTTATCAATATAACTGAAAAAAGTTAAGTAGAACATACTCTCCAATGGAAGGTTGTGTTTTTAAAGCTGTATGTAAGTAGAAAAAGAGAAGTGACACACTGTGTTTGTGAAGGAATGTGGCCACTTTTCCACACTAAACTGTCAGTTTCATATCATCTTGTATTCGTGAGTGACTCCAGGTGAACAGAAGAGGAGTGAGGTTTCTTTCTGTAAGAGTCCTAGAGCCTGGCTTCTAAATAACTCCATATCTGTAGTAAGAAGAGTGTCTTTCCTTTATGGGAGCACAGGCCATCTTTCCCCATCCTGACAGCATTCTGCACTGACAGCAGTCCACTGACAAAAATATGTGGCTTGAAGTGGGTATCTCACCCAAAGCGGCTTTCAAGGGACAAAGAAAGGGAGTAAGCATGGCTGTCAGTCATCCTTCTAGTCGGTGCAGACACTTAGTGACATCCTGTGCAGAACGGGGAGGGTGGAACCTGGCAAGGACATGATCTAGGCCGGGCATGGTGGCTCATGCCTGTAATCCCAGTACTTTGGGAGGCCGAGGAGGGTGAATTACCTGAGGTCCGGAGTTCGAGACCAGCCTGACCAACATGGTGAAGCCTCATCTCTACTAAAAATAGAAAAAAAAAATTAGCTGGATATGGTAGTGGGTGCCTGTAATCCCAGCTACTCAGGAGGCTGAGGTGTTGCAGTGAGCTGAGATCCCACCACTGCACTCCAGCCTGGGCAACAGAGTGAGACTCTGTCTCAAAACAAACAAACAAACAAACAAACAAAAAACATGATTTAAAGTGAAATGCACAAAAACTTAGTTGTGCAGGCATTTGACTCACTTTGCCATAATCTTTTTGAAGCACCAGTTAGCATATGAAAAATTTCAGATAGAACCAGAGTTGCAGCTTTCTTATTTTCTCTAATTGAGGGAGCATTAGCACATAGTATTTGAATAGTCCACTCTTAGACTGGGATAATGGCTAAGTGTCAAAGAAAGAAAAGAAAAATTAGTGAGACAAAAGCTAGGAAAGTAGGCGGCAAGTCAGAAAGTTGGGGATTCTGAGTCCTGGCCAATCTCACCTCCCGCTAATGCCTGATCACTCTTCATCTTCAGAGAGCTGGTGGCAATGAGTTTTCTGGAATGAGAAGCTAGATCTTATTCTCTGATGAAAAAGAATATAGTGAAAGAAAGAGAGTGTTTGTGATTTTCCTGGAAAAAAACCAGTGGATGTTAGTGACAGAAGATGATTACATCAAGGAGAAGTTCACAGTTAAGGTCCCCTATAAAGATTCTGCCTGAAGGTCCTAATTGATAGCTCCTTTTCATTCTGCTCATTTTAATATATTTTTTTCAAAAAAAAAAAGTCTCTTTGAATGTATTTCCTAGGGGCTTTCTAGAAGCCTCCACTGTGGTGCTTACAGGCAATACTGCTCTCTGGGACGATTACTTGCAAAATGTAAAATGTTACTTGTCCACTAGACTCATGGAAGTCCTGCTTATGACAGGTCCTGTCATCTGACCACTGCAGATGTCCCCCAGCCCTCCCTCACCCTTGCTCCTGCTTCACTAAATAGAGAATTATTATTAGCCTGGCAGCCCCCCTCACAGAGGGGCTGTGAGGTTCTTGAAGACACATTTGGATGGGCACTCAGTTTCCTCAGAAGAAAGGAGCTGCCCAAATATAGGACACTATTATTTTGAGTCCGTTGCCTCTAATCCTTCGGGCTTTATGGGTAGAAAGGGAGGAGAGAAATGATTAGTGAGAGGGTGAGATCAAAGCGCCAGGAGGCCCAGGAAGGAAACAGATGGCTTCCAAAGGGCCCAGGCCCTGCCCGCATGATATTCTCTACCTCCCTAAGCCCCCAAATCCCCCAGTCCCCCTGAGGTCTGGAGAATGACTATTGCCTAGTCTCTTTAAGTCTGCCAGACCTGGTAAAAAAAAAAAAAAAAAAAAGGGGCCGAGGGGCGCCGGGCACAGTGGCTCCATCCTGTAATCCCAGCACTTTGGGAGGCCAAGGTGGACAGATCACGGTATCAGGAGATCGAGACCATTCTGGCTAACACGGTGAAACCCCGTCTCTACTAAAATACAAAAAATTAGCGGAGCATGGTGGCAGGCGCCTGTAGTCCCAGCTACTCGGAAGGCTGAGGCAGGAGAATGGTGGGAACCTGGGAGGCGGAGCTTGCAGTGAGCCGAGATCGCACCACCGCACTCCAGCCTGGGCGACAAGGCAAGACTCCATCTTACAAAAAACAAAAAAGTTTGGGGGTGGAAATATTGAGTTCCAAGGCCGGAACCCACTAGACAAATTAAGTGCAGCCTGTGTATTGAGATGGTGGGTGGGACACTTCCTACTTAATGGCGTCCTGGGCTTGCATATGTGTGGATATGTGGGTGGGTGGGTGTTGGGGGCAGGGGGCGGTTGGGGAGCGTAGGAGGGCAGTGAGAAAGAAGGGTCCCTGCATGTCCCTTCCTGAGATGTGTGACCCTCCAACCACACATTCTTCTTCCTCGCTCCTTCATTTCCTCGATCCGGTCCCTCTCTTTATCTTGCTTCTTCAGTCATTCCTTTCTTTTAAGAACTTTTGTTATTCATTGGTGACATTTCTGGTTGTCTTGGTCTTTAGGGTACAGTAAAACGTGCAGATGAGGATATTTGGTTGCAAGGAATATTGGTTGTTACAGAAGCAAAGATGACAAATACTCTTTCATGACCTCCCACTGGCCCTGAAAAAGTTCTTAAAAACCATTGTTGGCCGGGCACAGTGGCTCATGCCTGTAATCCCAGCACTTTGGGAGGCCGAGGTGGGTGGATTACCTGAGGTCAGGAGTTTGAGACCAGCCTGGTCAACGTGGTTAAACCCTGTCTCTACCGAAAATAGAAAAATTAGTTGGGCCTGGTGCCGCATGCCTATAATCCCAGCTACTTGGGAGGCTAAGGCAGGAAAATCACTTGCACCCCAGAGGAGGAGGTTGCAATGAGCCAAGATAGTCCCATTGCACTCCAGCCTGGGTGACAGAGCACAACTCCATCTCAAACACAAACAAACAAACAAGAACATTGTTTTTAAAATCATGGTAACTTTGGGTTGTTACAGGATGTAGAAACAGAACTTGAGAAAATCCTGCCATAGGATCATTCTGCCAGCATTTCCAGAATACATTAAACATAAAATTCTACAGGCCATTAGTTCAACATGGGACATAACACTTTTGCCACTTAAGAGATCAAAATTAATGCATGAGGTTGTATTTATGATAAAGCTGTATGAATGATCACACCAGAACCGTGATGTGTGGCTTTCTCATGGACAGCCACACTGGGGTTCAAGTTATTTGAAATTGAACTTTCTAAATGGCATTTTCCTTATTTTGTGAGTACAGGTAGAAAGTCTTGGATTAAAATTGAGCCACTTTTTAAAAAAGTACATACTTACACAGAAGTACTTGTTCAAAATACTTAGTTCAAAAAAGCAATTGTTCATTCATTGAGCACTTACTGGGTGCCTGTCAGGCACTGCACTAGGTATTATACAAAGATTATTAGTAACACAAATGATGCCAAATCTTTGTTTGCTATTTTCTGTGGGCCAGGAACTGTTCTGAACACTTTGTGCATAATAACATATGTAATCTTCACAACAGCTTTGTGGGTGGATACACCTCATTTGACAGGTGAGAAAACCGAGGCATAGAAATTAAGTGAATTGCCAGAAAGTCTCCTAGCTATACAATGGTAGGGCAGGATTCAAAGCCCGGCAGTCTGGCTGTGAGTCTGTATTTTGTGATACTGCCTTCCCTGCTTGGGGAGTTTGGAAAAAGAGGCAGACAAGTAAAGAGATAATTACAAGAAAGGATGATAAGGGAGGTGATAGCGGTAGAGTTTCATGAGCGCTAGTGCCCACTCTAACCTGAGAGAACCAAAAACAATGCTCATCTTAAGCTTTGAGGAAGAATGAGTAAGTCAGGCAAAGAAGGCAGGAAGGAGTGAGTTACGCAGAGGAAGTTGCATGTGTAAAGGCACAGAAGCAAGAGAGGTGTTGGCACATTCCAGAAACAGCGAGATATTTGGGAAGTGTGAAAACCTGGAAAGGGGAGTGGATGGTTGGGAAAGGAAGAGATGAACCCGGAGGTGTCTGTGAGATGGATCTCGAAGGACCCAGCATGCCATGCTACAGAGTGTGGACTTCATTCCTGCTTCGGCTGATGGCTGTTAAGCAGAGGAAAAACAGATCAGAATTGCATTTTAGAAATACCTCTTTGTGGAAGTGAATAAATGATGAGAAGGCATGGAGTCTTGGAACTGCGTAGGAAATTATTGCAGTCATCCAAGCAACTCATGAGGACTTGAACCAAGGTGGCAGAAGTGAGGGGAAGAAGGGAACAAATTCAGGAGGCATTTGAGAGAGAGCTGATTACATTTAGTGACCAGATAGATACGGAGGAGAGTGCACTGCGGGTGGAAGTCACTTCTGAGAGAGCTCTCAGCATACTTCAGTGACTAGATGAAAGGGGGTGTCATTAACTAGACTAGGGAATAATAAAAAAGAGAAAGACATTTTTGGGAAAAGGATGTTAGCTTTGATGTATTAGATTGTGGAATAAGAGCAATAAAGCTCAAAAATAACTGGGAAAAAAGGATTTTTCTCATTTTATGACAATTTTTAAAATTTACTTAAGTAATACCTAAATATATTCTTATCATGATAAAATTAGAAAAGCAATGGAAAATACAAAGAAAGTCTGTTTTTATGCATCTCTCTTTCTCCTTAACCCTAACCTATTCCTATGGATAACTATTGTAAGTATTTTGGAATAAATCCTCCCAGTCCTCCAGTATGTTTACACACACACACACACACACACACACACACACACACTCTCACACAAATTTAAAATATCAGTAGGTTCATTCTGTACCTGCCTTTTACCTCCATTTTTTGCTAAAAGTATGTGTTAGAAGACTTCTCCTTGACAGTACGTATCATGTTGCCTCTTCCTTCTGACCCCTGCACAGAATGCAGCATGTACCGTAATTTGATGAGTTATTTCATTATTAACAGACACTGAGTTTGTTTCCAAGCTTTTCTGTGGTAGTTGGGACTTCTTGGGTCACAAACCACGGAAACCCAAATGAAACTGGCCTAATGACAAAAGAGAATTTTTTTTTTTTTTTTAGACGGAGTCTTGCTCTGTCACCTAGGCTGGAGTGCAGTGGCATGATCTCGGCTCACTGCAACCTCTGCCTTCCAACTTCCAGTGATTCTCCTGTCTCAGCCTCCTGGGTAGCTGGGATTACAGGCACCTGCCACCACACCTGGCTAATTTTTGTATTTTTAGTAGAGATGGAGTTTCACCGTGTTGGCCAGGCTGGTCTTGAACTCCTGACCTCAGATGATCTGCCTGTCTCAGCCTCCCAAAGTGCTAGGATTGCAGGCATGAGCCACCGTGCCCAGCCAACAAAAGAGAATATAACAGTTTACATAACTTATTGAATGACCCAAAGGCATTAATGATGGCATTGAAGTTCTGTTTTTATTTCTCCTTCTCTCCCATCTGTTGACTTTATAGTTAGACTTGCTGTCTCTGCATGGTGGTAATTATGATCACTAGCAGTTCTACATTTATAGCATTCTTATGACTGATAGTCCTCCCCCAAAAGAAAGAGTATCTTTCTTGATAGTTTCAGCCAAAGTCTTGGAGTGGGGGAGAAGTCTCATTGACGTTTTGTGTCACATGTTCATTCTTGAACTAGGTACAATGGCAGGAGGGATATGGGTTCCCTAGCTGATGAGTCCTGGACTGCCTGCCCACCCCTGGAATTTCAACCAAACCACAGGGACTGGAAGTCAAGGGAAGCAGATGGAAGTGGCAGGTGGCCACTGCATTGGACTACACAGAAGGTCATGTTTAACATACTGGTGCCTGTGAGTGTTTTAGAAGCATAGACCGCTGGGATTGGACTGCTGGATCAAGAGGATGCTTTTGAAAGGGTCTCAGTAGAGAATCATTCCAAAACACATATTGCTACCAACAGGGATGACCAGCATTTAAGAAACAGGTAGAGAAAAAAGGATGTAACAAAAGATTGGGAAATGACCCATGAAACAAAATTAAGTACAGTATAATAGAAAGTGAGAAAGAAAACAGTTTTAAGAAAGAAGGAATAGTTCAGCAATGCCAGAGCCTTCAGAGATCAAAGCTCGACACTGAAATGCCACTACTAGATTTAGCAACAGAGAAGCCACTGGTAAGGTTGACAGCACAGTGGTCCTGACACCGTTAGAGTGAGTTCTTCAAGGTCAGGTACTCCGTTCTTCCTTCTTTGTATCCTCTGTGCTTTCTTTAGTGCCCTTAGTAGGGTGAGGTCTCAATACCTATTTGTAAATGACCAAGTATATTCATTGATCACAGGTCAGTGTATTTAAATGTAGGTGTTTGGGAACTTTGTTATATGCTGTTCAGTGAGTCTGTCTTTCACGGAAAACTCGACAGTCACAACCACTTTAGGGCTGTTGATTCTTTATTGGTCCAGAAGAGGTGAATGGTGTTAAACTTGATGTTTTTGTTACCTGTGAAGGATTTAGTCCATTGTCCTCGCAGGAATATGCTAAATATGTGTGATGCAAAGACTAGTCTGCAATGTGCACTTAATGACATAATGACGCCATCTCTGCATTTAAAATGCAAGCATTGACACTTTTAGTGTAAGAACTGAGTCCTCAGGCATTCCCAGCCAGGAAAACCATGAACAACAAATGTTATTTCCTCTGGGGTGCCATTAATCTTAGCGTGTTTCCCTCTGCTTCCTCCAAGTTTCTGGATGATAACATCTGCACCCATCTCCTTCACAGGGTCAGTATGTGGACTCATTCTCATTATCCTGAAATAAGATGGTGGTCATAGCATCCCTACATTATGTTTTTGGTGAGATAGTTTTGATTCATGCTCCATTTTCAGTTTATTTTTAGCTCGCTTTCCCTCACTGTGCTGAAGAATGGACTTGTCAGATTTATTGATCTTTTTCATAATTCTGGAATTTTCAGTAAGGTCATTTCACAGTTTGCTCTCTGTTGGATAAGACTAACCCTCATAATAACATGAATCCATAAGGCCTAGTGTTCTTCATACCCTGCGGCATCCTATCCTTAAGAAAGTACATTTCCTCTGATAAAACTTAAATTGTCTACAGCTTTCTATGGAAAATTTGTCTGGATTACATACCAGCCACTTGGTTGTCATTTGAAAGTATAGATAACAAAGAAATAATGAGAGAGAAAACGAGAATGAGAATGAGGAGAAGAAGGACCAGCACAGTAGAAACTTTATATTCAACCAAACCTGGAAGGTGGTTGGTTGGTTAATTGAAAAAAATTAAGTAAGAAATAATAAATGATACCTCTATACTTGTCTTTATTATAATAGCTTAAAAACTTACACATTAACTTCCATTACCAGTATTCCGATGGAGGGCGAGGACTTCCCTTTGAGTGGGAATCTACAGAATGACTATATGGTCTTTTTCAGTGAACTATGCCCACGATACATTTTCTAGGGTGTTCAATTTCCATTTCTGTTTTTTATTCTACTTGAATTGAGATGTTAAAGGTTTTTGTGAAACAGTCTGAAAGTAGTCCACATTTTCCTTCTTCCCAAATCTCTTCTCATTCATATCTAGGTCCACAGCATTGTCTTTAGGGACTTGCCTTCATCAAGTCATTAAGCATTCCACTTAGTTGTGATAGACACAACTGTCTTTCATTTGCATTCATATTACAAGAAGATTTTTTTTTTTTTTTTTTGAGACAGTCTTGCTCGTGTCACCCAGGCTGGAGTGCAATGGCATAATCTCGGCTCACTGCAACCTCTGCCTCCTGGGTTCAAGTGATTCTTCTGCCTCAGCCTCCCAAGTAGTTGGGATTACAGGCACCCACCACCATGCCCAGCTAATTTTTGTATTTTTTTAGTAGAGATGGGGGTTTCACCATGGTGGGCGGGCTCGTCTTGAACTCCTGACCTCGTGATCCGCCCACCTCGGCCTCCTAAAGTGTTGGGATTACAGGTGTGAGCCACCGTGCCCGGTCAGATTTTTTTTTTAAAATATATTTTGGCCCCTCTTTTCCTTTCTCCGCCATCGTGGTGTGTTCTTGCCTCCGCTTCTCGTCATGTCTTCTCACAAGACTTTCAAGCTTAAGCGATTCCTGGCCAAGATACAAAAGCAAAATCGTCCCATTCCCCAGTGGATTCAGATGAAAACTGGAGATAAAATCAGGTACAACTCCAAAAGGAGACATTGGAGAAGAACCAAGCTGGGTCTATAAGGAATTGCTCATGAGATGGCACACGTATTTGTGCTGTCTGAAGGTCACGATCACATTACCATATCAAACTGAAAATGTCACAACTATCTGGAGAGTTTGACGTGTTTTCCTCTCTGAATCTATTATGAATGCGTTGGTTGGCTGGGTTCAGTAATAAATATGTGAGGCCTTTCATTTAAAAAAATATATATATGTGTGTGTATATATATGTATTTTGGAATAATTCTAGATTTACAGAAAAGACATGGAGATAGTATGGATAATTCCCATATACCCCACACCCTGTTTCCCTGTTACTAATATCTTACGTTTGTATGGTACATTTGTCATAATTAATGAGCCCAAATAGTGTGTTACTATTAAAGTTCATACTTTATTCAGACATCCTGAGTTTTGTCTAATGTCCTTTCCATGTTGGAGGGTCCCATTCAGAATACATTGAGTTATCCTGCTTCCTTAGGCTCCTCTTGGCTGTGATAGTTTCTCATGTTTTCCATGTTTGTGATGACTTGACAGTTTTGAGGAGTACTGATCAGGTATTTTATAGACTATCCCTTGACTGGGATTTGTCTGATCCTTTCCTCGTATTTATATTAGGGTTATGTGTTTTGGGGAGGAAGACCACGTAGGTCAAGTATCATTCTCATCCCATTATATCAAAGATGTATGGCCAGGCACAGTAGTGCACGCCTGTAATCCCAGCACTTTGGGAGGCTGAGGTGGGTGGTATCACCTGAGGTCAGGAGTTCGAGACCAATCTGACCAACATGGTGAAACCCGTCTCTACTAAATACAAAAAATTAGCCAGGCATGGTGGCGGCCTCCTGTAATCCCAGCTACTTGGGAAGCAGAGGCAGGAGAATCACCTGAACCCAGGAGGCAGAGGTTGCAGTGAGC
>NC_045434.1:15408401-15412212 GCF_002776525.5 Piliocolobus tephrosceles
TTCTTTTTGAAATGGAGTCTCACTCTGTCTCCCAGGCTGGAGTGCAGTGGCATGATCTCAGCTCACTGCAACCTCTGCCTCCTGGGTTCAAGAGATTCTCCTGCCTCAGCCTCCTGAGTAGCTGGGACTACAGGCGCATGCCACCACGCCTGGCTAATTTTTGTAGTTTTAGTAGAGACAGGGTTTTACCATGTTGGCCAGGCTGGTCTCAAACTCCTGACCTCAGGTGATCTGCCTGCCTCAGACTCCCAAAGTGCTGGGATTACAGGCATGAGCCACTGTGCCCAGCCCTATATACTCTAGATTTGATTCCCTTGTTGGATATGTCATCTGCAAATATTTTCTCCCACTCTGTAGCTTGTCTTTTCCTTCTCTTAATAGGGTCTTTCACAGCACAAAAAGTTTTAATTTCAGTGAAGTCTAATTTATCAGTAATTTCTTTTATTCATCATAATTTTGTGTGAAGTACAACAATCTCTTTGCCTGGTTCTAGATCCCAAGATTTTCTCCTGTTTTTATTTTTATTTTTTTTTCCTAAACCATCGTTTTTGTTTTTTGTTTTTTGAGACAGAGTCTCACTCTGTCACCCAGGCTGGAGTGCAGTGGCAAGATCTCTGCTCACTGCAAGCTCCGCCTCCTGGGTTTACGCCATTCTCCTGCCTCAGCCTCCCGAGTAGCTGGAACTACAGGTGCCCGCCACCATGCCCGGCTAATTTTTTATTTTTATTTTTTAATTTTTAGTAGAGACGGGATTTCACCATGTTAGCCAGGATGGTCTTGATCTCGTGACTTTGTGATCCGCCTGCCTTGCCCTCCCAAAGTGTTGAGATTACAGGCGTGAGCCACGGCGCCCGGCCTTTTTTTCCTAGAAGTTTTATACTTTTCATTTTATACTTAAGTCTGTGATCTTTATTGAGCTAATATGAGTTATGATACTTAGGTAAAGGGTTATTTGCTTTTAACTTTTTTGCCTATTTATATCTAATTATTCCAGCACCATTTGTTGAAATGACTGTCTTTCCTTCCTCTAATTGCTTTTGCGCCTTGGTCAAAATCAGTTGCTCATGTTTGTGTGAGTATATTTCTGAGTGCTATATTTTATTCTATTGACCCATCCATTTATTCCTCCACCAATACCAAGAAGTCTTGATTACTTTAGTTGTACTGAAAGAGTTGAAATTGGGTAGATGGATTCTTCCCACTTTATTTTTTCCCAACATTGTTTTTGCTGTTCTAGTTACCTTTGCCTTTCCTATAAATTAGGTTAATTTTTACTGCATCTATAAAAAAACATACTTGCTGAGATTTCAGTAGGAATTGCTTTAAACTTCTGTATCAGTTTAGAGAGAATTGACATCTTTTCTATGTTGAGTCTTCCAATCTGTAACTACAGTAACCATTTATTTATCTTTTGATTTCTTTCATTAGAGTTTTTTAACTTTTAGCTTATAAATTCTGCACAAGTTTTGTTAGATTTACAACTTATATAGTCCTTTTTTTGAGTGGCTCTGAAGTGAATTGTGTGTTCAATTTCAGAATGTATGCTTTCATTGCTAGCATATAGAGATACAATAGATTTTTGTAAGCCTGAATTTACTTACTAGTTTTGGGAGGGTTTTTTTTGTTTTTTTTTTTTTTGTTTGTTTTTTGTTTTTGTACGTGCCTTGGGATTTTCTCTGTAGGTAACCATGCCATCTGTAGGTAAGGATCATTTTATTTCTTCCTTTCTGATCTGTTTACATTTTACTTCCTTTTCCAGTCTTATTGCACTAGCTAACACCTCCAGCACTATGTCAAATAAGAGTGGTGAGAGTAGATCCCTACCTTCTTCTGGACATTAGAAAGAAGGCATACAACTTTCACCGTTAAGTATGAGTAAGTTGTAGTTTTTTGTAGGTCTTTATCCAGTTGAGAAGGTTCCCCTTCTATTCCTATTTTTCTAAGCAATTTTACATAAATGAAAGTTCCATTTTGTCAAATGCTTTTCCTATATTGGATGATGTAATTCTGTGATTTTTATTCTTTAGCCTGTTAATAGAGTGGATTACATTGATTGATTTTTGAAAATTAAACCAACCTTGCATCCCTGAAACAAAACCCATTTGGTTATGGTCCATAATTCTTCTTAAATGTTTATGAATGCTATTTGTTAATATCTTGTTAAAAATTTTGGTCTATATCAGGAGAGATATTGACCTATATTTTTGTGTATGGGGTTGTGGTCTTTTTTTTTTTTTTTTTGGACGGAGTCTCGCATTGTCGCCCAGACTGGAGTCCAGTGGCGCCATCTCGGCTCACTGCAAGCTCCGCCTCCCAGGTTCATGCCATTCTTATGCCTCAGTCTCCCGAGTATGGCTAATATTTTGTATTTTTAGTACAGACGGGGTTTCAACGTGTTAGCCAGGATGGTCTGGATCTCCTGACCTCGTGATCTGCCCACCTCAGCCTCCCAAAGTGCTGGGATTACAGGCGTGAGCCACCGCTCCCGACCGGGGGTTGTGGTCTTTTGTGTGTATTGTCTTTGTCCGGTTTTGGTATCAGGGTAATACTGACTTCATAAAATGAATTGTAGTATCCCTTCCTCTCCTATTTTCTGGAGAGATTTTGTGGAATTAGCATTAATACTTTAAACATTTGTTAGAATTCTCCAATTAAGCCATCTGATCTGGAGAATATTTTGAGGGAGTTTTTAAATTTATAAGTTAAATTTCCATAATAGTTGTAGGGATATTCAAATTACCTATTCCATATTGGGTTTTCTGATAGCCGTGTTTTGGAAATGATCTGTTTCTTCTAAATTGACAAATTTACTATTGTTCTGTTGTACTATGTGGTGTTGTTCATAGTATCCCCTTATTGCCCTTTCTACGTCTGCATATTCCTTAGTGATACCTCCTGTTTCACTCCTGATATTATTAATTTGTGTTTTTCTTTGTCAGTCTTTCTAGGGATTTCTTAATTTTATTGATCTTTTCAAAAAGCTAACTCTTTGTTTCATTGATTTTATTTTTGTCTTATTTGTAATTTCATAGATTTCTGCTTTTATCTTTATTGTTTTCTTCTCTTGCTTGGGATTTATTTTGCTTTTCTTTTTTGGGGAGGCTCTTGAGTTGGGATATTGTTATCAATTTGAGACTTTTCTTCTTTTCTAATGTATGCATTTAGTGCTAAAAATTTCCTTCTGTGCACTGCTTTAGCTGTGCTTCACAAATTTGGAAGTGTTATACATTCATTTTCATTCAATTCAATGTATTTTTCTTGTTTCCCTTAAGACTTCTTCTTTGATCCATGAATTATTTAGAAGTGTGTCATTTTCCAAAGGTTTGGATATGTGTTATCTTTATATTATTCATTTCTAGGTTGATTTCTTTATGGTCTGAGTACACTGTATGATTTCATTTCTTTTCATTTTGTTGAGTTTTTTTGTTTATTTTGGTGTCTATGTGTTTGTGTGTGTGTAGCCTAGTATATGGTCTATCTTTGTATCTGTCCATGAACACTTAAAAAGACTGTGCGTTCTCCTGTTCTTGGGTGGAGTATTCAATAAAAGTTGATCATATCCTGTTGCATTATAATGTTGTTGAGTTCTGCTGTATTGTTATTTTTTTCTGTCTAATTATTCAATCAATTGTTGAGAGTGATGTGTTAAAGTTTTCAATCATAATTGTGATTTGTCTGTTTTTTCTTTCAGTTCTATCAGTTTCTGCTTGACATATTTTGCATTTCTGTTGTTTGCTATATACACATTTAGGATTGGTAGATCTTGGGGGATTGATCCTTTTATCATTACATAATGTCTTTTCTGGTCATT